>NC_039257.1:8888141-8890641 GCF_003368295.1 Carassius auratus
TGTGGCTGTCAGTCTGCGGGACATCACACACACAAACTCTCACACACACACTCTCTCAGTCTTCAGGACGTCCCACAGGAGAGGAGCAAGAGAGGTGCAAGTTCTGCCCCCGTCTAACCCAAACCATCCATCATACTGACACGGTCTGAGAGCAGTGCAGGCCTGGGAACGCCACCGGCCAGCAGGCAGCAACACACATTCACACACACACATGCCAGACCAGAGCAGTCCATGCCAGCTGCACATGTTCACACTGGCCTCCGTCACACACACGCTGAAGTGTGTAGGCTTGTGTTTATTAATAGCTGGAGAAATGAAACTTCCATCAAAGACTCAGATGTGACGTACAGATGAGGTCTTAAATGCGCAATGCTAACATGAACATGTTAATCTGAGGCACATTTCAAGAGTTTGTAGATGCTTCTGGGGTTTAATACACACCTGTCAATGTTCTCGTCTCAGATCTGATTGAGATTTTGGTTTATGCAAAAGGTGTCTGTTATATGAGCTAAAACCAGTTTCAATTGTCTTTTTAGCTGTGTGACTACTGTTTTAGGTTGATCTTCTGAATAAATTTTACTAAATGGGGGATTTTTCTGCATACGCTCATGTTTTGTGTATCATGTAATAGGTTTACCAAACTTGGTCATAAATGCATAAAAAATGCATTCCATCATTAAGCAGTGTTTGATGTATATTTGAGCAAATATTTTAAGACACTTCTGTATAAGATAATACGTAACTTGCAGATATCTAGTTATTCATAAATGAAATTTTAGTTTATAAATGAAATATTGTTATAATTTTAGCCTATTTTGGTTTAAAAACTATTTCTGAATTTTTAATGAAATATTAAAGCTCACTATTAAAATAATTTCTGAAATACAATTTTTTTTTTTTTAATGAATTTAGATTTTAAAGAGAAATAAGGCTGTTTTTTGGGTTCTGAATAACTTAAGAGATTCTTGCGTAACAAGATGTTTTTCATTGTTTTCATTCTGTTAACAACAGTTCTATAACAGATCAACACGTGCACACAAACCTATACACTTCGCAGATCATGTGGAAGTGATTTTGGCTAATAGGTCAAAGGTCATCTGCATTCAAACAGAGGATATCACCTTCAGACATATCAAAAACCATGATGGAGTAGTGTGTGAGAGATCGTCTGTGGCTTTCTGACCTCTCCAGACGCTGTTTTGTTCTATTAGTAAACAGGAAATAATTAACGCCGTGAACAATAAGATGATATGGACAAACTCTAGCAGCCAGCCTGCTTTACTTTGGCCTGTCTACATTGCGGCGCCCTTCAAGTGTGTGTGTGTGAGATAGAGACAGACAGACAGCGAGACTCCTCCTCCTCATTAGCGTCCTCTCTGTGTGATCAGGAAGTGAGTTTAAGCCGGCATTAATCTGTCACTGTGGCCAGACCATCCTTGCCACGGCAACTGTTTCCTTAGATAAACCCAGCATCGCGGCGGCGATCCCCGTGCTGATTGGGCATGAGTGGGAGGAAGCCCCCCAGACAGGAAGAGAGGACAGTTCTGTCAGGGAAGGAGCAGAGATCAGGAGAGTTTTGAGGCCGTTTTGAGACGTCTCATTTTCTGATGAATGATCTTGTAGGCTCTGAAGTGTGTGTGCTGTGCCCTGTACAGTTCAGAAAGTTTTCTTTTACTTGCATACAACTGTTCAAATATCAGTATGATTTTTATTGTTTCTTATGCTCACCATGGCTGCATTTAGAAAGCACAGTACAAATAGTAATATTCTGAAATATTATTACACTTTAAAATAACCGTTTTCTATGTAGGTGTATTTTAAAATGATATTCATTCCTGTGGTGCAAAGCTGATTTTTTGACTTAAGTGTCACATGATCCTTCAGAAATCATTCTGATATGCTGATTTGCTGCTTAAGAAACAAAGTTGAAACCGGGATAACTTTTTTTCAAGATTCTTTGGTTAAAAGAAAGTTGAAAAGAACAGCATTTATGTAAAACAGAATCTTTTGTAACCTTCTAAATGTATTGCATCTTCATTTATCAAAGTTTTGACTAATGTGATTAAGCTTTTATCTACAAATATGAATAAAGGATTCGTATTTTACCATGTCCCACAGAATTTGGCCGATTTTTCCTCAAAAACAGCACAGAAAATTGAATTTTTTATCTTAGCCTTTTCATGAAAGTTCTTGAAAGATCTTTCAGATGTTAAACATCCTTAGGAGAAGTTAAAGAGGAACAAGTGAGACATGTGAAATACAATAGAATGTTGGTTCTGCATTAGCATTTATGGTTCCATAAAACACCTTTAACATCTATGGAAACTTTCCATTCCTCAGTTCTTTTACAGTTCTAAGAACTGTTCACTGATAGGTTCTTTGGAGAACCTTAAAAGGTTCTGCTGTGGAATCACTGCGAGAAGAATAAAAACCCTTTTAAAACCTTTATTTAACTCTTGATTACAGACTTTGTCATCCAAGATATTGTTGAGAATCCTTC
>NC_039257.1:9571518-9628807 GCF_003368295.1 Carassius auratus
TGCAGAACCGATTCGTTAGTGAATCTTCTGAGTGCACCTTTATATGAAAAAAGGTCTATTATGTCAAACCACATTTGCAACAAAACAGCATAATTAGCCTACTTAGCATTTCTTAATGACTAAATAATAAATGCATATTCATGAGGTTTCAGGATAGCTTTCAAGATAGCAAAAAAATATGTTGATTGCATTTTGGATGACATGCAGTCGCTGACACTAATTAACTTCATTTGAATTATAGTGGTCTGTTAAAAAAGAAAAAAGAGACAAGAAAAAGAAATCCTGTTTTCCCATGTGGTCACTATGGAAAATCTGTGGATGGATTACTTTAACACAATAAACATTTGACACATTGAATATAATTAATCATACATTTTGCTATAAACAGCTCATTTTTACCCATATTCAACTATATTTTATAGCAATAACAACAAAAACAAAGTGTGTAAAATGATTTCAGGGGAGACTTTTGAGTGATGATTCAAATGAATTATTGAATTGTTTTAATCGACTCACTATAAGAATCACCCGAGCGAATCGAATCGCTAAAATGAATCGGACTTCCCAGTACTAATGTAGCCACCCTTAAAGCCACAGTTTAACTATCTGTTCTCTTCCTAACCCTGTGCTTTAAATCAGATCATGGCATGTACGATCACATGAAAACAGCACAGGAAAGGACAATACACACGATTTTCAGATGTAAATTCATGCCTGTAGCCCTTTAACCCATAGGTGTTTTTCCTTCCCATTTTCCAATTGCATAAAGAAAAATCTTTATAAAAAAAGAAGAAATATAGTCAAAAAATCAGTTTTCCATAGTAAAAATGACTGTGACAAACATTAAACTTAAAAAAATAAAGTTTTATTTCACAGCCTGCCTAGTTTAGGCTTTCTATGCCTTGAGAAGACACAGCTTTTACACCAAGTTCACACTTCTTGGGACCCCATATGACCAGTCAACAGTTCTGGCTGGAGTAAACATACCCCGCTGGGGTTACAGATGGGCTATATCCTGATGGGACATAGTATCAGCCATCAAGTTTTTCACAGTTTTTCTCTTGCATACAAAGAGATGTTAACATCCCAGCTGCCCCTCCTTGTTACAGTAGGTGACCTCTCCCCTCCCAAGCAACAGTCACATGTTTCACTGCTGAAGTGACAAGCTGAAAGAAAAACCTTTTTGCTCATGTGTGATGTTTACCCATTTTCAGAGCTCCACTGACTATGGTTTAAAGTTAAAGATTTCATGTAAAATGTTAAGCTACTATCCAAATAAAGTCTTTATTATATTTGTACAGCGCTTTTCACAATGCTCATTGTTTCAAAGCATTCTTTACAGAAAAAACATGATGCTAATGGCTTCTAAGAGATTAATATTTGCAAGAATTATAGTTGCATTTAGCAGATGGGTAACATAATTTATAGTTTATATATCACCTTTAAGTAAGTATATGCTGCATTGTATACATATCCAAGTTTACACAAAGAGCTGGCAATAATATAGTATATTAGTCCAAAGCCATTTAGATTTGCTATATCACCCTTATGTGTCAATGCAGTTCTATGTGATACTCTGTGAGAGTTTGACATACTATTATAAAATATATAGAGAGAAAGAGAGAGCAGCTTACATTTTACAACAATACAAACACTCACGCAACTGAGACTTGCTGTAATACTGTGTTGTTGTTGTTTTGTTTTGTTTTTGTATACTGTATGTATAAAGGTATGTAGAATTATATATATATCTAACTTATATCAGGGATGATAATATACTTCAACATTATAGTGTACCAAGTGGGTTTTATTATTAATTTAGAACATTAAATTATGAGATTCTCCCAATGCACTACCCACACAATTGGTAGGAATACATGTTATTTGAACAAAAACATGATTGTACTTCAGTTGCTGTATATTTATAGAATATTCTACCAGCACTCAGATACCGAAAAACCCTTTTATCACAGCGAAATCAAAAGTCATGCAAGTATGCTTCCTTTAAAGTATAATAATAGGATTAAATAACACATCCATTTCCTCTGTTTGATTCTAGAAAGGTCTAGTGGCTCAAAACACTGATCCCGACCAGAGAGCAGAGACAAAAACAAAGAGACTTTGGCCTCAGCATGTGACGGTCACAAAGGGAAACATTAGGTCTGCCAGGAGACAATGACCTTTGATTCTGCTGATTTCCCTTGAACCTTCAATGACCAGAAGAGCAAGGCTCCCCCAGGCAGGCAGGTGCAAACAGGATATGGGTGAGAAGAACAAACTGCCATCTCCCCTTTGGACTCAAATTCAAAGGTTGCTGGTCTTGCCAAAGAGGCCACCATTGAGAGGAAAATTACTGTTTAACGCAATATTGACACAGTCACTGAAAATAGCATTGTGAGTGAGAGAGCAATGAACACTGAGTACGCAGCTGCATAAAAATCTAAAAATGACGATTTGATATCACGAACACTACACAATATTGCTACTTGATAACTTGTGTTAATTGATGCCCACAATCAAACTGCGAGTCTAGGATTTGGTTGAACTGCTGATGATGAGGTTTAGTCACTTTATCTTCATATGACAATGTACATTTCCTCAAGCAATATGTTCAAAGGTCTTGCACTGAAATAATTCAGTGAAGCTGTCAAAAAAAGTTATTCAGCAGCCTGTTAGTGTCTGTCACAGACGTTATGTCACGCTAAGCTGTTTTAACTAGAACTGGGTCAAACCAAGGCTAAAGTTTTGAGGGTGCATAGTGGAAACTAGGACTAGTGGTCACAGTGTCAGCAGCTATGAAGATTTAAGTCCAGAAACACAAATATTTTTTTTTTTTTCATATATGTTGGTTTTCAGGCATAATTTGGTCTTTCCGTATCTCAAATGATTTTGCATGATGCTACAGTAGCAACACCTAGGTTTGATTCCCAGAAAAACAAGATCTGATTAAAGAAGTTAAAATAGAAGTTGCTTTATAAAAGCATGTGCCAAATACAACAATGTCTTTTTTTCCCAATATGGAAAAGAATTCCAAATACGGTCAGATTTTAGAATTCATTTTTGAGAAAACAAGTGAAGACAATAAAACAATTATGTCTACCAGAACAGCCAAAATAATGATGAGATTTTTGTGTACTACATTTTTGCAGTTTTAAGAAAAAAAAACTGCAATTTATAATTATTTTACAGCTCCAATATGTGCTGAAAAATTATTTCTAATTGCATTTTCCATTGTGACAGCTTACCCCATGTAGTGGTACAACATGATGAACATGTTTTATGGTCAATAATAATGTAAATGCTCAATAGCTTTATTTAAGCCAAGACTTAGAAACTAAACCAACCTTGAGAAATATTCAGTGAAGTAAAAAATGTGACAACTCTTTACTATATCTTCTTGTTCACATTTAAAGTGCTAGGATGTTGCATTTACAACTAATTTGGCAAAGCATTCAGATTGCTCAGAGGGGTTAATTGCTTGTTTTAGCCTGTGGTTGGGGTCCATATATACTGGAGTGTTCCCTGTCCATTAAAGTGTCAATTATTTGTTTTTTTGTGTAGAGAATGTCAATATCCTTACTAGTTGGTTAATGGGACATAATACTTAGACAGTGGCTTTTAGTTGGTTTTGCAATCTTCTGATGCACTGTGGCTTTTGGATGCATGCTTGTTTGAGGTGAGACACCCTGTGGATTTAGGCCTTGTATCGTAATGTAACCCTCGTTATTTCCCTGAGCGATGCAGATCAATAACTGCTGTTTATGCATGCGGCCCCACATATACAGCACTATATTTCAGAGAAAGTAAGGTTGCTATTATGGCTGCTTAAGATCTGGCACGGTTTCAACGTCCAAAGAAGAAGCAGTGAAAATAAAAGACAAACGTCCTACCATTGAGGTCTCAGTGGATAGGGAGCATTATGTTGTTTGTTCTATGTGAAAAAGAGAACTTATCAAATCATATCTCAAATAAAACCTTTATTATTCATAACAGAGAACAATCATCAGATGTTTACAAGACATCGCAGATGCCGGCTAGATGCAACAGAGCAATGTGGTTAAAGATCTCAAGACAGCAAATGAGAGGGAAGTGGATGGAGAAAGAGATGGAGAAAAAAAGGAAATAACCCCATGAGTGTATTATGTGCAGGGTTGTGACACTGTGGCTTTCTGCACTTGTGTGGCAGAACGGAGAGCGGGGGCGGAAGACTTGGCGTTTTACAGAGGAAAGACCTCACTGTGTGCACATTGTGCAGCCATGTGTGGCATCACCACAGTTCACATCTTACCCATCTACAGTCTCCCAATTTTTCCCAAAGGGACTTCCAATTCTCATTGGCCTTGTTCCCTTTTTATCCAAATGCTTAAGCATGGAAAATCACTGACCTAGCTTTGGGGAATCTAAAGGGTTAGGGATGTATGAGCTGCGCATAACCTGCTTCACAGTTTATCCAATGCACAAAACTATGAAATCTGAAATGCATTTTTAAAAACGTTGATGTTGAATAGATTAATCGGTATTCCATTCCACTCTGAAAAGATGCTTTGACTCCTCCTAGCAATAAAATGTCATTTGAGTAAATCTCCCTTGAATCTCGGTGGCACAAATGGTTAATATTTCTCCTTTGTCCTGAGGAAGGCATGTATAATCCTACATTTGAATGGGGTAACCCTATCAAAAGCTGGACTTTTCCATGACAAATTGCTTATGTTAATCTCTACATGAGCATACCTCTTATCAATGTGCTGAGGTCCCACATTTATTTTGCCTTGGGCGACTGTCTCCTCCATGTGAAGGATCTCACATTATAATCCACAGATCAGGTTGAATGGGGCAAGTATCTCATTTCTCATTGTGCGCTCCTTCCATTTAGGGTATGCTAAAGGAAAGCCAACCGAATGAGGAATGGAGTCGAAAAGGACCGCAGGGTGAGGTCCTCAGAGCCAGGGCTGCTAAGTCATCAGGTGGAGGGTCATCTTAGCCCTTAGTGTGATTTAACACTGGGTAAATGTCACCTGCGAACATCCCACATCTAGCTATTCACACCCAGCCTTTCACTGAGTCTATAGTCAGTTCTCCTAACAATGTTAAAGGGCTTTGCGGCATTGAGGCTCAAATGTCTTATAATATTGTTTATTTCCTTAATTGACAGCAATTGGTTTTTAGTAGTATGATGCTTTCAAGTCATCCTGGGAAGTTCATATTTAAGGAACTTATGACATCTGATGCGTTCAAATCACTTTGGTCGAAGCAAAATGGGGGTGTACCTTTGCCCTTCTTCTATAAAATGATGAATAAAGGATGTGCAACAAATGTGTTTTTGCTTATGTTTTTATTCAAATGAAGTGGTGCTGTTAATCAAATCATTATACATTCTAGCATAATTGTACCATACTATCATCTTTTGTACATTCACCTTGAAAAAAACCTTTTTCACTCATTGACATGCCCCCACACTCAGAATAAAGAAATGGTGTATTCGAATTAATGTTGGAAAAATCGTATTTATGAGTTAATCACACATGAACACTAACACAAAGTTGTAATTACAAGTGGGAACTTAAGAAATTTACTTAAGTCCTGACTCCTAAATTTCAGAGTCAGTGGGAAAACCTAGTTTGCAATGGATGCAGAGTCTGTAGTGATGGTAACATTTGTTAAAATGAAATCATTTTTTTTTTTTATTTAATATACAATGAAACCATCTAAATTGCATGCAAAATATGACACTATCATACAATTATGAATCCAAATGTATCAATTTTCAGCACCTTCATAAACCGAATAAGAAAAACACTGCTGCACATTTTTGTAGAAGTTTAAAAATCTTGCTGAAAGAAAAGTTACATCGCCATCACATTCCTGACCAAATGACTTGAACACCTGACATCATAATTATGATTAATTATGACATCATAATTATTACAACCCAACTCATAATTAAAAATATTTACCAGATGGACTTGAACACACCAAAAGTTCACTGTTTCAAATGTATATTTTTTTCTTTGACTTGGTGGATGATAATCATGATGATCATAATCATATGACGAATCATCATAGGTTTTATTTGTGTAGGCCTATTAAATTGTATTAATTTAATTAACATATTAAGTTGATAGCTTTGCGACTAATATTTGATGTCCCAAAACTTAAAAGGCAAGTGAAAATCAGTCATCTTACTAGTCAATGACACATCATAGGCTTTGTGTCCTATAAAGTTTACTTCCACATTTTTTTGTTATTATTTTTTAATGAGTTTCTTTTTCTGGCATGTCCTATATTCTTTCAAAAACATGTCAGAATTGTCCGTCTATGAGACGCCTGCGCAGACGGGGAGCTGAGAAGCAGGTCAGGCGCTGATCCACATGTGTCGTGGTGGATGTGTGCTGAGGGGGAGTGGAGCCCCGCCAAAGCTCTGCGGCGATGTGTCAGACCTGCTCGCTCTTTTGTGGAGTGCCATTCATTCTCCTCGCATGCTTTGTTTTCACATCTTGTTGACCTACTTTGTGCTCTTGGAGTAATCCTCCTGGCTCATTCAACGGGTGGTTTGGGTGGAGCACTTTACTATGCCTTTCGCTCATTAGAATATCAGATAGCAGGAGAAGGTCTCTCCAAAAAAAGAAAGAAAAAAAAGAGAGGGAGAGAAAAAAAGCAGGAAAATCATCAAGGACTGTCTGGAAGTGGAGCACAAGGCCGTTACGTGCAGTGTCTCAAGGGAACTGGGCTTGAACACATTTACCAGGGCCTTGGCCTGTAATCGCGAAGACTTCTGAGTCAATGCATTGTGCTTTTGAGTAAGGCTATCTATTCTTAGAGAAAAGACTTTTGAGTTGGTCCCCAGTGTTGGAGGGTTCAGTGAAATATAACCCTTTTTGAAGCTGGGCTGGTTTTATTCATCTGTCAGACTTACTTAGAGCTCTTAGATTGTGAAGTCATTGTAATCTTATGCTAGTTGGACTAATGCCTATTCACGTAACGTTCATTATGTTTAGGAGGTAAAGCATTTTTTAACTTTGAGTTATGAACAGAATGCAAGCTTAGTGTGTTTTCATGTAAAACTTAACAGATCCTAAACCTAGCAGAGCAAAACAATTTCTCGATTATGGACTTTAAATCTTTCATCGTTCTGATTTTTATGATCCTCTTAGATTGCCAGAGTCCCTGGTTAATAAACTGGATCCTGCCCAGGCCCTTCCCACTCCAAAGCAACCAGCATAATTACAGAAAGGATCTTTAATTAGGGCAAAGAGAAGAATTATCCAGCTGTGGCCAATGCAGTCTTCTCCTACATCATTTTCTCTTTCAGTGAGCCAAAAAATCAAAGGAGGGAGAGGACTAACAGAGAGGACGGGGAGGGCACCTTGGTGGAAATTACCCAGCAATGTTGTTTTTGCTTCCTCAAACTGTTTTCTAGGACTTTACCCTCTGTCCTTCACCACAGACTGGAGATCAGACTTTCCTGGTGTCAGTTGAATTAGTAAACAAAGCTATGATATTATATAATAATGATATAACATATACTGTAAATATATATGTATAATATATAGAGAGATTATAATGTTATATTTGTTTAAAAAATATAAATATATGTATATATAAATATACATTTCTATGTCTAAAATAATACTATGTCAAAAATTGTGACTGATTATTGTTTATATAATATTAATATAATAATTGTAAATAGGTATGCATCTATATATATAGCCTATAGCCTGGATATATATTACTAGAATTTTTTAGATGTTTATGCTTTTTACTGGAATAAAATCAATAAATTATTAAAATGATTTCACTGTGATTTTAAATATGTATATAAAAATTTAATTTGCATTTGAACTTTTTAAGCATACATAAATATTACACAAGAAAAACAGGCACTGGAAATGATGGGTTGCACTTGAATGATGCATTTTGACAAATTGGCGCAAATTCTTGTGTGTCCTTGGATATCCGACAGACATATTACGCTACTGTATCAAATGTTGTTTTCAGTGCTTTGCATCATGTTTTTAAGACAAATACACACACAGAAGGCCAGAGTGGGCCATGTTTGGGGGATGGGGTGGGTGGTCAAGCCGCTTACCAGCTCTTGCTGCCGAGCTACTAGGGAAAAAACGCAAGCAGGGTCAGTCCAGTTCACAGCAAGCTATTGACATGCTGTTGCCCTGATTACTCATTACCAGAACAGCAGGAGGTAGTCTGGGGCACAGAGCGCTGCCATGCCCTGGCATACGGGACAGGCCCCACCATCCATAACTAAAATCCCATTACTCTCTATTACAGGTCCAAAGGTTAACAGCCAATGACCCCTTGCCCACTGCTAGCAAGTCACTGGGGTGATAATGACACCACTTACAAAGGAACACGGGGCTGAATATTCGTCCGTCTGGGATTCTCAGTGTTAAGGGCAATGCTGCTAGTGACTCAGCGCAAGAAGGATATGTTTTGTTGAGGAACGGGGTTTGTGACTTGTGTGCTTGTGGGCTCCTGGGAAATTGTGGAAGTTTGTGTGCGTATAGACTAATATGGTCTTCAGTGAAAGGGACAAGCTTCATAAAGTTGCTTTATGAACTGGAAGTAATGGAAGTAGATATCTTGAGTCCAGCTTATTCCAATTATGAAACTATAAAATTGGATTAGAAATCCCGAAAATAAAAATGATGAAATTAGGAACTGGGTGTTTCTTTAGCTATGGGTCTGTGAACTTTTAGAAAATAAACTCCCTTACAGCATATTTTTGACACTCTCAGTAGAGAGGTTTTTAATTTTGACTACAACACAGAATTGACAATACAGTTATTTTTTGTATATATACTTTTGTTTCTGAAAGGAATCTGCCCCCGATATACCTAAATGTGTCTATGTTCGCGTAAATCATCCGTGATCCAGCTTCACCTACAGAAGTGAGTATATACTCAGAGAGTGGCTCAGAAGTGGGGGTGGGGTCAGCCGAGCTAATTTGCATTTAAAGGAGCATTCAGTAAAATGGCTCGCTGTAATTAGAGTTGTTTTTGACAGGGTAAAAAGGGTGTTGTTTTACACTACCATTGAGAAATTTTAACCAAAGTATGTAATAGCCTTTTTATTTAGTCTCTAAAGAATCATATTAAACTGTGGAAAACGGGCATCCGATGACCCCTTTAACAAAAATATGATTTAACATACAGAGAATAAAAATAAATAAATAGGGATTTCCCCCTTTCTGGTCAATGTATCACTGCCTCTGCTTAATTAATTTTATCCCCGGTGGCAAGACGGATCACAAAACTTATCACGGATCTGTGGTTTGATTAAAGTCAATTTTATTTTAAAATGCGCTACTTTGGCTGGCTCTGATATAGCTGCCGCTCAGCCTCTCTGTATTCACCACTCTGCAGACTTGCTCAATGTCCCGCCCACGGCGCTATCTGATTGGTTACACCTCACGAGTAATAGCCTATCAACACTTGCAAGACGGTTGAAGCTGGTCCACTGGGCAGTGGAATTGTTAACTTGCCGACTTTGTCGCTAAATAGATTTAGCGACTTTTTTCCAAAAAAGCGACTAGCGACAAATCTAGCGACTTTTTGGGCAATCATTATTTAGTCTCTGAGACTCTCTGCGCAAGGTCTCTCTTTCCCAGCGTGATCCTCTCTCTCTGCTTCTGCTGTGTTCAGCGAGAGCAGAGAGGAGCAGCACTTTCAGTAAAAAAAACAAAAACATATTCTTCTGCTTCTAACTCTTTTTTACAAGCAAGTATAGCCGACATCAGTCACAGCACAACCACTGACTTTATCGTATGTGTATTTGATTTCATTAATGCAGATTAATGTTTGAGAGCTGGTTATGAAGTCTTAATGGACTGCGTTTCAGTCATTATAATATTCATTCCTTTGTCTGACTACAGAAACATTAAAATATAGTAATAAAGACTGTTTTATTGAGAATTAAATGGCCAAATTAAATTTCAGTATGTGAGCATAGGGAGGCAGTACAATACTATGCACTAACTTCAGAAATATGCTAATTAGCGCATGAAGTCATCTAGTTCATGTTCTCATGATTTATTTTTATTAATTAAAATGTTTCAAAACAAAACAAATCGCACCCTGATAGTAAGGTATAGTAATAACATCGTTGAAATAATTCATGTGACATCAGATAACATTAAAGTACCCTTGTTAACATTACAGTACCATTGGATTCATATCCATATGTACATAAATGTTCGTCAACTTTGTTTAAAATTTTGACCTTTGAATGATTAATCAGCATTTGTTGAAAAACTCCACATCCTCACTACTCTGCCGCTCATCACAGAGAAAATAAAATTATGCCATTTGGGTCGGATGCTCGGTAATGTCTATTTAAGGGTATCTCCGAATTTGTTTGTGATACTAAATAAAACACAGATGATGAAACCACAGTGGTAAACTAAGGAGACTGACCTTGTCCTGCCTCTGTAACACAACCCCTAGAATGATCTGCAGGTCAGCAACCTTCCCCTGCCCTCCATTATCAGACCACACTCTCTCGCTCTTGCTTTCTTTTCTCCCGCTTCACTCCCACACTTCTCTCTCTCGCTCTCTTTGTCTCTTTCACCCCTCGTGGGGGTTTCTATCTCCTTATCTTTGTCTATGCAAAATGTACACGGGTCAGCTATTATACTCATGCAGCGGCCTTTTTCAGCTGTCATCACTTTCCTCACTATTACCAAATAATGCAACATTATAATGTCAACAGAGGTCATGTAGTATTATGTTCCATTTCTCCTCCGCATTGATCAATACACAGCAGAAGCACGTGAAAACTTTGCTCGTATGCCTTGTTGTGCGGTGAGGGACACGCATTTCCAGGTGACTGAATGATTGTGACGCAGAGTGGTGTGGAAAGCGCTTTGTTATTGCTGAAAAACGAGACGGCGTCAGCAGCTTCTTGATGTCCCCCATTCAATGAGTAATTACTGCAAATCGCAAAGGCGAGCGCCAGAGAGCCTGAAGACGCCTCATCCATTCTGACGCTCATCTTTGCAATTTAAACCACCGGTGATCTTTCAAAAGGGTCTCCGCAATTGCTGCGCATTTGCACAGCATGATTTTCACTTGTCCTTGTCCGCCGAGCTCCTTATCTTCGACGCCCTTCGTTATTATTCTCTGAAAATAACTTGTGCTCAAGGTGAACGAAGCCTTGTGAAAGCTGGCTCACTTTTTAATTCTCTTCACAAGTCGCCAGCATTTTTTGAGTATTCATGCATTCATACGCCTGCTGTACATGTAAGCTAGTCAGGAAAGGAAGTCAAGGCTCCAT
This sequence comes from Carassius auratus, assembly GCF_003368295.1. Classification (NCBI taxonomy): domain Eukaryota; kingdom Metazoa; phylum Chordata; class Actinopteri; order Cypriniformes; family Cyprinidae; genus Carassius; species Carassius auratus. The sequence goes on from NC_039257.1 coordinate 9,582,811, forward strand.
GATATTAAAGTCGTGGGTTGTGAGTTTTACAGTTATGCATTTAGCAGCCACTTTTATTCAAAATGACTTTCTGCATTTCGATTGTGAAGTGGATCCACAACCCTGGCTAATATCTACCAGCTAAGCTACGGGAATGGGCCTTTTTTAGTCAGTTCGCTTTGAGGTCACAGTGTTAAAAGCTCTGTTAAAATACAGACTGAAAATGTAATTTTATCTTTAGACCTACAATATTCTTAGTCAATATTTATAGTCAAATCTGTCAGTAGGTTAGTTGTGTATAGGTACAGTATTTATGTGAAGCATTCGTATAGTTTGCATTTTTTTCTTTATGTATAGGTAAACATTTATAAATAGTATATTTATAGTCAAAATCTGTCAGTAGGTTAGTTTGTGTATAGGTTTATACTGTTTACTGTTTATTGATATTTTATATCTAAAAAATGTGCAAGTATCAAATATTGGTGCATGACATTATTACTAAAGTGACTAGCTAAATCGAAACAAGCATCAAACCATTGGGTATTTCCGCCCTAACCGTTTGCACCTCGTCTAGAAATGTAATGGTGTCTATTGTCAAATCACTGCATCATAATCACTCATCTATAAATGCCAACAGAACGTGTGACCTGAACTGTGATGCTTGTTTTTTGGTTTTAATGTAGCATTAAAGGTCAGATGAAGTCCATCCTCTAGGGGTTTAAAACATTAGTTGTAGATTAGTAGTGTCAGAGAATTGATGTGAAATCCTCAGTAAACATCATCCTTCAACGAATCAAACCATAATCCATGTTGCTTTAGCATTTACTGGACACCAATTGCCCAGGCATGTACTCTTGGCTCGTATCTCTCTGTCAATCACAGATGGCATTTACTGGCTAAAACAGGGACTGAGGCAATCTTGAGCCAACAAGGACATTCATCTGCCAAAGACAAATTGGTGCATTGAAAGTCGTTTAATAGATAAGCTTATGTGAAATATGGGGAAAGAGGGAGCACTTCTGGTGTTTGACAGCACTCAGAAATGAACATTTGCTTGGTTTACGACCTGTGCTGTCTCATTAAATATTCATTATTAACACAAAGCAGTAAATATCTAGCCTTTTCGGTGCACTGCGAAATAATAAGACACTGCAGGCCTTTAGGTATTGATGACGCTAACACTGAAGTCATAAGACATCTTAAAGGGACAGTTCACCAAAAAAATGACAATTCTGTCATCATTTACTCACTCTCATGTCATTTGAAAACCTGTGTGACTTTCAGATGTTGTTTTGACCGAACTGGCTTTCATTGTATGGATAAAGACAGGTGAATTATTCTTGTGTTTCACAGAAGAAAAAAAAAAGAAACACATGCAGATTTGGAACAATGAGGTTGTTTTTTAAGGTGCACTAACCATTTAAGCAATGGAAAAAAAATATATACACAGTGTGGTGTGGAACCGCACCAGCCTCAGGTCACTGGAGACTTGAGGATTGACCCAGTGATAGATAAAGACAAAGGTCTCAGTGGTCACGCTCGTTATCCTTGGCCACTCTGTTAGAGCCCTTATTTCCAACAAGACAGAAGATTGGAGAACCAAATACAACAGTATTGATTTTGCAATTGATAGTTGCATGCCTGCTATTGATCAGGATCAAGCATCTGCCATTTGCAGAGGTGTGCATTTTCCATTGGTAGTGAGTTTGCAATTAAGACCCGATTAGCATTCCCAGCTCATGTGTGATTTGTTGTAATGGGTGTTCATTAACTTGCTACTTTGCTTTCGAGGTCAGAAGACAGATCCCAGAATCCCAAGGGCTTTTGCTCCTATTTTGCGGCATTGTAGAATCTGTTATTTTGGGTATGCAATTACATAACACATCTATAAGCATAAACAAGTCTGTTTTTAGTTGCATATATATATATATTCCAAATATTCTATAAATAACCAACATTTAGAAATAAAGCTGAATATTTAAGTAATTTCTATTTGCTTTAAATAACAGTGTGTTTAAGAAATATACTTTTTTTTTTGTTGTTCAATTCATCACGGCTGATCCTTCATAACCTGCTGGCCTCCTTTATTATGTTTTTAATTAGAGAATTTGTGTAGCATTTTCTGGACTGTAAACACGTCTGAGTCTGAATTACAGGATTTAAAATCTCAAGGCCAGCTTTACCTCTACCCCCACTTCCATCTCTTGCTGCAAAATCAATGGCGTGATGTAGGTATCTGGGGGAGGACATGGGGACAGGCTTAAGCAGACTGCTTGTCTGAGTTCCATTTCACGCATCAGCGGCTACAAGCTCAAACACCATGATCAGCCTTTGCTGTTCAACACCACACTCCCTCACACCAGTATGCACAGTATTCACACACACACACACGCACACAGTCATGCAGACACAAGACACATTCAGAAGGCAACACAACATGTTACTAGGTGCCACATTGATCTACTGAATATGAAGTCTTGCCGCACTAGCGCTTCCATGAAAACATTGCAGCATTCCTCTCTGGAAGAATAATTCAGCCTCTGTCAGTTCATATACTCTGACAGCAGTTTGACACAGACAATACAGAACAGGACACAGGTATGCACTTATATATACACTTAAATAGTTCTCAACTGGTGAGCTGAAAAAAAAATTGTAGTGGGTCTGCACTCACAGGAAAAAAAGGTACAAAATCTGTCACTGGGGCAATACTTTTCAAATGGCACACTTTTGTACCTTTTAGTTACTAATACGTACACTTTAAGTACTAATATTTACCTTTAAGGTAATAACAAGGACTGTTTAGGTACAAAGGTGCTCTTTGAAAAGGTACCGCAGCAGTGACAACTTATGTACCTTTTTTTCTGAGAGTGTGAAAGCTGGGGAAAAAAATATGATCAATGGAACTAATTAAATGCAACTAATCATATTCATTTAAAAAAAAAATCTTAATTATACAAAAAAAGTAAATTTATTTATTTATTTATTTAATTAGCCTACAAAAAATTCTTATGCATTGCAATCCTTACATTTTTTATATTTGGCATGTTTGTGTGCTGCTGTGCATCCCTGTGTTTAATAAACAGCATGTACGCGCGTTGTGGACCTGCCGTTACTAACACGGTTTTTAAATAACAAAGAAAAACATTGCGCCAGACTTTAGACCAGGTTTGAGTTGGTCTATGGCACAGTCTATTTTCAGCTCCTTAAAATTTTATTGAACCAGCAATTCGCCTGAACACACCTCTTTTTTAGACCAGCATGCCAATGCTGCGCAAATGAGCGCAAATGCATTAGCTAATTAAACGCCATGGCGCTGAACGGGAAAATGCGAACGGCGCCAGACTGAAACTAGCAAACACACTTGCGCTGCACCTTGCGTCTCATTGCGCCGGGTGTATGAAAGGGCCCACTGACTTTGCTCCAAAAACGTACTCCCAGTTTTTTTTTTTATAGAATTTATTGTATTGCTTTTTATCTCTCAAAAACTGCTTTTCAAATAAATAAATAAATGAATAAAATAGATTAATAATTAATAACTGTACACAGGATAAAAATTACATTTTATAACACATTTTATTTATTTATTTATTTTATTACATTTTTGGGATATTGGGTGTAATGTAAAATCTGGGTCCTGAAACAAAACTAATGGCTAAACGTAATAGGATTGCATCCAAGTAACTCAGTAACTGAAAGGTCACTCATCTTCATTGTACCCTTGGGCGAGGTGTTTACCAAATTGTGCTGTCCAAATGTTCTGCTAATTTAATAGATGGATAAAATGCCCGTAAACACAATGGCAGCCATTTTAATCATCTAAATCAGAGAACAAATAATTCCATGTGATATCTTTGATTCTATTTCTGACAGCGCAAATCCAAATATAAGCCTGTGTCCTCTAAGTTCCAGCTTAATTGCCTGTTTATAGATAGTGAGTCCCTATGAGGACACGCATCCGAAGGCCTTTCTCTTTACTGTGTCCATCACAAAGCGAGGAACTCTGGCTGCTGACCTGTAGGTGTATTATAAGAAAGCCAGCTGCCTATAACTGAAGCTAATTAATCATGACATGGTCAATGAGGAACACACTGATATGGCCTGCAGGGAAACTTGCATTAGTTTGCTGTCCACTGCACAACGTGTCTTATTCAGGGGGTAGGACTGACTGATGAGAAACAGATCCATAAATAAAACGACATAGACACACACTCAACATACTAGCGCAACATCTACTAAAGCTGAAATTCAGCTTTTAGTGGGGGTTAAACAAATTGGAGCAGAATTTTTTTTCACAAAATTTAGCTTATGATATGTACGTACAGTGGGGATTATTATGGGGAGAATATTCTGGTATTGATAATAAAAGTTGAATTTTTTAATTCAATTAATTTAATTAATAATTGAATTTATCTCTCTCTCTCTCTCTCTCTCTCTCTCTATATATATATATATATATATATATATATATATATATATATATATATAAAGTTTGGAATAATTAAAACAATAATTATTATATTATTAATTGTTTTTAATAACAATAATAATTTATGCACACATACACTACTGGTCAAGTCTGGAATAATTGACATGAATAACATTGTTTTTATTTTTTTATATCATTTATTTGATCAAAAACACAGTAAAAACTGTAATATTGTGAAATATTATTACAATAAAAAAAAACTGATACTTGTTTTTGATCATTTTAAAATGTAATTTAACCCTTTGAAGACAAATATACCATTATTTCATTATATGAGAGAAAAAAAATTGCCTTTGTGTTTCAGTGGAAGAAAAGTCCACATACTGTAAGGGTCGGTTAATTATAACAGAATTTTAATTTTTTAAGTGCATTGTCCCTTTACCTCCAGGAACTCCTCAGCTTGCAAGAAAGAGGCATCCCTCATTGCTTTAAAATGCCCAATTAACACAAGGAACAATCTGGTGGAGAAGTATTTGGGGAAATCAAATTCCTTTTCAACAGGCCCCTTGCAGGAAAGCCAGCAATAGTCCCCTTTATCTAATATATGCCAAGAATAATTAGGTTATTGCAGTACTGCCTGTTGTTGCTCAGTAATTAGGCTAGTCTCTTATGGATTCACTCCAGGTCACAATGACCTTGAGGAAGAGGGAAAAAATTGCCCACTATTGACATCTAAACTGAGGATAGCGGGTCAATTCCCACAGCCGGCAGGTGCACCCTGATCACGTAGCGTGCGTTCCAGTGCCGGCGATGCGGAAAACCTTTGGAAGTTGAGGACGCCGAGATGAAAAGGAATGTATGATGAAGTGTACCAAGGTCCTCAAGGAGACAATGAAGGCTCTGCCCCTCCCGTGCCTCTTCCTGCATCTTTAGTTCATGCTCTTGGCCTTGCTTTTGAGGCAACTTAAAAAACGCAAGGGCATGTAGACTGAACCAAAGAGTTGCAGATGCACATTATGTTGTGGCCACAGATTAAAAAGCTTTTCTTTCTTGTTCATTTTCCAAAAGAAATAGCAAGACTAAGCTGCATTTAAATTGATTTAATAAGTGTTTTGGCAAAAGCATGCCTATGTTCATGCATAAAAATATCAATGTATAATAAAAGTTATACTATTATATTATAATATGATTTGTAATGTCTCTTTAATATTTATCATATTTTAAAGACATATCCCAGTACTTGCTATTTTTTACATACACAGCAAGACAACATTCACAACTAAGGTAAAATCTGATGTATATTGCACTTTTTCATTTCAATTTTTTTTTTTTACACTGCTTTTCCTGGAAAACATTATAAATGATACTTAAAGGGTCATCTTGTAAATTGAATCTGTAATTTTCTAGCAAGACAACACTGACTGCCAAGCAAACCCCACTTTTAAACTCATTTTCGTGGTGACAAATATGTGCATCCTGTATTTTAATATGGTGATAACAGATTTTGTTCATCCATGCTGTTATGCAATGTACAAGCCATTAAAGATCTCCTGTCATCCGCATTCTGCCAACATGGCTAGTTACAGTGTGGTAATTGGTCATATTGGATCCTTAATCAAAAAGCTCATTGTTTCTGCTGCCTGAAAAGCAGCGATTATAGTCTCATATGCTGAGATGAAATGAAACAATTATATGTGATGGAAGCCAAAAAAAATCTTTATAGAGAAATTTCCAGTTGTATGCAACACCCATAATGGACTAATATGTGTCACATATAAATAATCCACACATTTATCACATTCTTATTTAGAATTCCTATGGATTTGTTACATGTAAAAGGAAATCTATTTGCAATTAAAATGTACATGCTTTACCCAAACATTATTATACTCTGTCATGATGACACATTTATGAGTTGCTAGAGGCAGTGACATCATTGTGCATCTATTTTTCGGCAGTTTTTTTTCTCAGTTAGGCAAGATAACATATCTATTTTCAGGATATACATACATACATATATATATATATATATATGTATGTATATATATATATATATATATATATATATATACATATATATATATATATATATATATATATATATATATATACATATATATATATATATATACATATATATATATATATATATATATATACATACATATATATATATATACATATATATATATATATATATATATATATACATACATATATATATATATATATATATATATATATATATATATATATATATATATATATATATATATATATATATATATATATATATATATATATATATATACATACATATATATATATACATATATATATATATATACATACATATATATATATATATATATATATATATACATATATATATATACATATATATATATATATATATATATATATATATATATATATATATATATATATATATATATATATATATATATATATATATATATATATATATATATATATATATATATATATATATATATATCTATATAGATATATATAGATATATAGATATATATAAACAGTCATTTCAATGGCAAAAAACTGTTCTAATTAACCTAAAAATCCAGCCTTTAAAATCAAGAATGAGTATGAACAAGCTTGGCTCATGAACAAACATGACACTTCTGACAAGATGCATTGAGTCATAAACTGGATATGTGTTAAAAGCAGATAGAAATCAACAAGGGGTCACCCACAGGGGTCACCCAGTCATCAGCAGGAAACAGGAGAGGTCATGAAAGGTTGGACTGATAAACACCTTCATTGATGGGTGTGTGTCACCAGCAGGGCAGGAAATGAAGAGCTCCACCCCTCAGGGGTCATCAGAAGTTAAAGGTCCCGAGGAGGACAGTGTTGTATGACGCAGGAGAATGCAGGCTTCCTTAGGGATAGCGTAGATGAGTAGGCAGTATTGGTGCGATAAAAGTTGTGAATCGCCTCCTATAGGCAGCACAGGCTGAGCTGTTTTTATAATGTGAAGTCATATGTCTATTGAAGGACTATGGCATTTTACAGCTTCCTAAAAATCTGCATAAATGAATATATGAATGAATATATAAATATGCATACATTAATCATTAATTAACTTGAATAAATTCAGCATATTTCATTTTTCATACTTTATTTTTCTAATGTTAATGTTGCTGATGTCAACAACTAAAATTAATTAATCATTAGTGCAACTCATTTACATCAGGATAAAGGGGATTTTAGTTTTTTTTCATATACTGTAGCAAGGTAATCAATATTGGTGGCCTGTAGACGGCCCATAGCAGCTGAAAACTGGTGAGGGACCAAAAAAACAATCGGACAAAAAAACAATCAAGGTTGTACTGCTTTAGAGGGCAACATTGCATGAGGAATCTAATTAGAAGTGGTGTGAGTGACCATTCCAAATTAAAAATAGCAAACCTGACTATCTCTATGCATTTGACAAGTCCAATCCGGGACAGAAGTGACCAGGCTGGGTCTCAGAGAGCAGTTTTCATTCACTTATAGCAACGTGCAATTATGTGAAATTGTGTAAAAAAAAAAAAAAAAAAAATTGTGGTTGTGTTTTTGGGGGTAAATATATTATTCTATGTTCTGTTCAATAGAGAGAGAGAGAATACAATGTTTCAATATATTTCAAAGAGTCTACTCAAAATACTCAGGAGACTGCAAAAACAAAGAAATTTACTGACACCAAACTTGGCAGTACAAATAAATTATCATTATTCTTATATACAGCCTTACGTTATTGCCTTTCACGTCACATCCCAGGATAGTCGCTAGTGATGTCTGTGGGACTGTGTGCGTTCTTGTTCTTGCTCCATTCTGAGAGACTGCCATTGAGATGAATGTGAATGCTAATGGTTAGCTTTCTCCAGGTGCTATGGACCTCCTTGGACTGAAACATAATGAGAAAACCATGACTACACTCCCTTTCATGCAAGCACTCATAAAAAATCGGTGTAGTATTTACTCAGCATTCTAAATCTAACCGACCCTGAGATGTATTTAGGGACCGTGACTTGCTCTCCCGAGAACAAACACAAACACACAGGCTATATATTAAGACATTCACAGGGAGGTCTCTGTTCCAAGAAGACCTTAAATAAACTGGCACATAGTGACCAAGAGGATGCAGCTGGACCATCTATCTGACTCCCGGCGCTTGAGCTGAATAGACAGAGAAGGGAAAAGGGGGGAGAACGAGAATGAATGAGTGAAAGAAAAAGAAAGAGAGGCGGATGAAGGAAGAAAAGAGTGCTAGACTCAAAAGCACAATGTGTGCACCTGGATAAAGCTCTCCCACATTACTCAGCTCTCATCCGGCCCGGTCCGGATACGCTCATCAAAGACCCCTGCTGTCTGAACACCCCTCCCGCTTTCTGCAACTTTCCTTTCGCTTTAATAACTCCTCTTCCTGCTCTCTGAATTATTTTTACAGCATCACGTCAGAGCTTTAAATACTTCCTGGGACTCCGAGAGGTCTTGGAATGGCTTTAAGAGCCTCTTACAGAGGACATTAAGCTTTAGCAACACAGCCATTATTTTAAAGTTAGCAAAGTTTTTTAAGAAAGCCTGAGATATCAAAGACCCTGATTACACGGATATATATCCACCTTGCATTCATTTTTTCTGTCGCACTTGTTGATTTAACTATTCTAAAGAAAAAAACCCAAGCCCATTTGTCTCTGTTTGTCTCCCAGCATGCTGCTGGGGCAGGCTGCTCTATAAAAGGCAGCTTTAACACTGAGGCAGAGAGGCCAATGGCCCCGCATAGCTCTGAGGGACAGGAGTACAGAAGGTCATCTACAGCATGGCTGATGAGGCACTGTCTGTAACCCAACTCACTGAGGGAACAAAAGGCCACAGAGGTCACGACCCCTCGCAGCCTCTCAGCCGAGTGCAAAGATAGGAGTTCAGAGAGACAAAGAAAGGGATGTGGATATATTCAGTCATTAGCTGCTATTCAGAATGGCAAGTCTCAAATATCTAAAAAAAAAAAAAAAAAAAAAAAAAGGTACAGTGATTATCGGGAAAATAAAACTATTATAAAATATTCAAAAGTTCAAAAGACCACTGGTGGAAATGCGTTGATGCAATGGATTTAAGAACTTTAAAATATAATTTTGTGCTTTTGAGCCATGAGCATCTGACCAAATAATACTAATAATAATTAATAATTATTATTATTTACAGAACACTTTTTCTATTTAAAATCTAGAAACAAGAGGTTATAATAAAATATTAAAAGTTTTACATTTATTTTTTTAATATACTGTATATATATTTATAATATAAATTATATAACTTAATTTTTACATAATAATAGAACGTTATTTATACATTATTATATTAATTCAATAAAAAACAGACATATTATTATAATTATTTAGTCAATTATTTATATAATAGTGTATTTAATTATATTTATTTACATATTATTTATTGCTAGAAATTGTTTCTAGATCATTGTTGATATTATTATTACTATTATTAATATTGTAAATTATATAATAAGAATGTATTAAATGTATATTTGTTATTTCTATTATTAAATTAAAAATGTAAAAGAAAAAAATTATAACAGTAATAATAATAAAAATACATATATTACTTTTTTTAATTTGATAGATAATTCTTTTATTTTATTTTTTACTAGATTTAAAAGAAATAATATATTTTGTACCCCATTATATGCATATATACAATGCAACTTTTAAAAATGGAGATTTGATAGAGTGCATTCATCTAACAAACATCTTTTCTATCAACATTATTTCCTTCTTTGACCAAATCCAGTTGCTTCACTACTTTCAGGTGTGAAATTTGATATAAATAAAATCTCCCATCGATTTCATTTTAGAAAAACTACACAACTAGGCTATATTTCAACAGATGAGCACCTGATGGGTCATGGAGAGCTACTTTGCACTTCTTTCCCCATTCTTTATGCATTGTACCTTCCACAATCACACTAATACCTCTGTCCTAATCGCTATTGCACAAGGCCCTCTGGAATACTCCGACTCCATCATTTAATCCTGTGTCCTGTTTGATTCTGCAAGGCACTCATCGCAAGGCTACGTGAACAGAGTGGAATATGGTTTCACGCCCGGCTGGTTATTTGATTAGGTATACCGAAGGTTTATGTGATAAAGCGCCAGCCAGGTCTCGCTGTAGTAAGCTCTGTTCCCATTCAGAGACAAGGACAAGAGGAACACATGTACTGTATGGGACAAGCCCAGAGTTTAATGTCATCCTGCTGCAGTGTGTTCCACGCACCATCCTGAGAGTAAAAGCACACCTCCCACGGCTTCAAGTTTATAGGAAGTTCATGTTCTTGTGAAACAGAGCCACTTATACAATAAAACAGCATTTGGGAAGGGACTCGTTGTTCTTTTTCAGAGAGGTTCTGGTTTAGCTTGAGGAGAAACAGGATCATTATCATCTTCTTTCATTAAACTTGTCTGGTGCTGTATTATTGATTTCTGTAAATGCTACCAACTTTCAACTGCATTTAGTCAAGACATCCCTCACGTTTAACATTATTGACATACATTCTGCTGTTTTCTGGCTCTAAATAAACGTTTGTGGGTTTTGCTTTGCTCGGTAATCTGTTAACCACATCTATTCCTGCATTTGGCCCAGGCTTGTCTGCAGTGTGACATGAGGGGCCGTGGGCAGGCCGATTAGAAAGCTGCTTCATTACCCTTTGTCACATCAACTCAGATTTATGGCGCCTAATGGAGAACACTCTGTTTCCGCAGTTTACTGAGGGAGATGGGAAATCTGAAGCTTTCTGCTATCCAGTCCAGTCATTGCACTTTGGAAGAGAGAATGACTTTTTTAACTAGTGAGATCAGGCTGCTTGCCCGTCAGACTGTTTTAGTTTGCAAATGCTGTCATTTATTTCAGAGATGTACTGGCAAAGCGATGTGTTGGGCTGTTCAAATGAGAATTGTAGATTATTTTGTCCAAATGCATTCAGAGGAGATTTTATTCATTCGGCTGTGAAATGCAAACAAAATTAGTTAAGCACTCACATAACTGATTGGCTCAAGGGCAGCATCTGCTGGCTGTCAACGGTACTGCAAGTCTGCAGTGACAGTGGCGTTTGCTAATTTAAGGCTGTTTCCATGAAGTGCTTTAAAGAATGGTTCCCACAGTTATTAACATCGTAAATCTAGAAAAGCTATTTATGTTTTCGTTTTGAACTTTTTAATGTACATAACTGCTTTGCGTTTTAACGCTGCTGCGTGAGTGTTTCTAATACAACAGCTGAGTGATGACAAATCTTCCTCTCTTTTGATAGTGACCATCTCTCAATATTTTTCCTCTTTTGCAAATTCATTAAAATGATATTTATATTGCCAATGGGGCAAATCACACACACAAAAAATTGTAGTTTCTGTTCATCACTATAGACGTTTCACAATTATGATATCTGCTGTTTCTGAGAACTATGGATATGTGAAAAACATTAATAAATCAAGCTGTTTAGTATTTATATATCTAAGTCGCCTATAATTGCTTTTCTTATGTATTATAATAAAATACAATCTATTAGCATTTAAATAATCAGATTAAATTTAGATTAAAATGTCATACTGTGCTTGTTTTAGTGTTTTCTTTCCAGACAGACTGTTCTGTTCCAGACGTCTTCCTTTGGACGTCATTGGCACAGGTGAAGGAATGATGAGACGTCACTGCTGAGCAGCAAGTTCACCTACAGAAGGTCATATGGTCAACGCTTAGTTCAAAACTATAAAACACTCAACTTTGCTTACTCAACTTTCAGAACATACTGCTTGTGCTTGGATCTGATGTGCTGCTAAGAGGCTGCTATTCCTAAGTTCAGAGAGTTACAAAGCTTGTATGAACTGGAAACCCTAAATCACTAGTTGTGAGCACTGTCACCTTTATGCTTAGAGGCTTAGAATCCTAAAAACAGTGATTATTTACACAGGAATCAATTGCTTACTAAAGGGAACTTTTAGTAATTCATTTAATGCATCGAAAAATTACATTAGAAGCCCAAGATTTCATTTCGTTGAGTGGTATACTAAAGAACTGTAAGCTTTCCAATAAATTGCTTTTATTAAAAAATGAATTAATGGATCGATAGATGTAGGCTATGGCTGAGTGATTTATGAATAAATAGATGGATGACTAAAGAGAGAGACCGATAGATGGATGTTTAGGCTGAGGAATGCTAATGTTCTTTTTCCAAAGCTCTAATTAATAAGTATTATTAATTATTTCCATATAATATGCTAAGCTTGTATATTAAACTAAAGTAGTTTCAGACAGCATTCTTGATTTATTAAAACATCTCTTATTTTTTAAGTGCACTTCATGAATTTTACTGCTTATATGCAATGATACATGTATAAATAACATACATTTTAATAAAATACTAAATGCTAACCATATATGTTCCAGTGTTGTTATTATCTATCTTTTTCTTTATGAAGGCTATTTGAAGAATAATTGCCATCTAATCATTTCTGATCTTTGTTGCCCCCTGCTGTCTGTGTCTCTTGTGTTTACGTCAACATGTTAACAGCATTTACCGAAAAACCTTTTCTCAGATGCCTCATCTGCAGTGATATCAGAATGATAATTGACCATTTGTACTTCTTTTAACAAAGCTGTTAATTTAACATCTTAGTGGCAATGTTATGTAAAGCTTTTATTTGTCTGATATATTGGATTCTCATGAGGAAAATAAGCCATCATATTTTGGCAATTTAACCTTGAGAGCTGAACATTGAAAGTCCCCTAATATCTCTCCTCAAAGCAATAACTAGTCTCAAACTTCTATGGAAATGTCAGAGCCTAAAACCAATAAAAGGCTAATCTTTAGACAGATTACCCATAAGGCCTGTCCGTGCCCCAGCTCTAATAAGCATTGAATTCACTTGGCTTCACGGCCCTGAGATGCTTGCTATTAGAGATCATTTTGCCAGCTGGCCTGTAATTTTAACTTTGAGATGAGATTTGCATTTTTAATAAGAGGTAAGAGGCCATGAGAGGTTATGAAATAACTGCGTGATTTAGTATAGAATGAGAAGTGGTCCAAGTACGGATCCCAGTGGAACACCAGAGGATTGTTGGTGTGCAGATTAATTGGATGTTTTCTATGGTACCTGACAGGCTTAGTAATGCAGGAGGAATTTGAATTTAAGAGCACTGCACTTTAGATGCCCATCTCATAGTAATAGTGTGGTTTATGGTTTTAACTATTAAAGAAATATATTATAAAATAGAAGTACAATCATTGTGATATTTGGGGAAATATGTCCTTCCTATGGATATAATGCATTGTGGGAGTATCTGGAAAATAGATAGTGAGCTCAATATAAAAATAGCCAACTTATCAGAGTTAGAGAAATCAGAAAAATGATGGGCAAATAACTGAAAAGATTAAGAAAAAATAAGTGAAAGATTAGGAAAAGACATAGTGGAGTTACAGACTTCATATAAGTTTTTCAGATCTTACATCTGGCTTAAACAATGCACAAGCTAAGGACATTAAGCTAAGAAAATTATTTTTACTTCCTTGTCCAGTAACTAAGCTGAGATCTATACTGCATCTAGTTACATGAAACCTGTCATGCAGCATTACTGATATACTTTAGGAAGAATGTATTTTCAGTAAAAGGTGTAACCGAGGTATATAAAAGAACATGTTCCTTCGCATGAGCAGACCAGCTTCCATCATGAAGACGCTAGTGTGTGCTCTTATTGTGGTGCTTCTCTGCAGTGCTTCAGGTAAGACAAAAGCTTTTCTCTTTCCATCTATCTAACCATTCATCCATCCTTTATCTTCTTGCTCAAAATGGGTCAGAGCTTACTGAATCATAAAAATTCTGTGAATTGGTTCAACTGATTAATTGAAAAAAGTAAATTGTCAAATATTATGCTGTGGAATGTAGTTAAAAGTTTTTCAAAATGTTCTGATGAAGTGCAGATACTTTGATCATTGCTATCTATCTGTCTGATATGTAATAGTGCACTCGCTGACATGCTACACCTGTGTGGATGGGGACTGCAAGACCCCAACTCAATGCCCAGCTTCAAGCAACTTCTGCAAAACAATTTCAACAGGTAAACAATTAATATTAAAATAATTTATTTACTCAATTTTCAATAGTCATTAACCTTCAATGACATTTTTGTATCATGATATACTACCTTTTGTTTATATTTTTAATTTGAATCTATTTTGTACTTTTTTCTTTTTTGCATTTTTTTATATTTTACGTCTACATAGTTTTCGTTTATTTAATTGTCATTTTAGCTCTTCAACGTAAACTAAACAAAAGTGAGAAATGTTGCCTTGTTAACTACCGTAAATAAAATATGTTTTATAAAATATTTTATATACATTAGTTTATGTATATTTTATTCTAAGTAATGAAATTCTGGTTTTTAATTTTAGTTTTTGTTAACAAAAATAACCTTAGTAACAGATTCATATTTATTACCCCTTGTTGGTTTAAAAAAAAAAAGGAGAATGTCATTTTTTTATTAAAGGTCTGTATTGTAGAAGTTTAGATATTGAGCTGTTTTCTCTTTATGTCCTAAACCGTAGCCACTGTGTTCAGCCGGACATGTGAGGAGTTCTGTGTTCCTGGAGTGAACATCTACTGCTGCACTTCTGATCTGTGTGACTGATCTCTCAACATCACCCAGTCATCGGATCAGTCACTATAGTTCATTGTAATAGCGTAGCACAAAAAAAATCCCTGGGTTACTCTAGGTGTTTCATTTTTCTAATTCCTTTTTCCCATTTGAATCAACATGGTTTGCTTTACATAGCCCTGCTTTAAGCAATGTCTAATAAGCTTGGTTTCTTTCCCAGCTCTGTATGATTTGATTTATGAATTAAATAAACTTTGCTCAGTAAAATGCAGTGTATGTGTGTGTTCAGTATCAGATGAATGTAGGTCATTCAGGAGAGATGTTATGATGCCATGTGCGTCTGGATTAACTGCTGCTTTTAACAGATGAAAAGACTGGAAGCTAAACATGCAGTCCAAGCATTAATCTCTCTTGACAAAATGCAAAAAAAAAAGCATATCGAATGTTGATCAAAGGTGATTTAAAATTTCCAAACAAGGTTAACTTTTTTCTTTTGCACTTTTGCACAGATAACTGTTTTTTAAATTTTATTATGCATAATAATGCTGTAGTTATAATTTTTTTTATTTTGCAGTCTTTTATACATATACACATTATTTTAAAAATACCTTTACACAAAAATTTGGGCTGCTTCTAATAATGTTAATTCAAACAAGGAAATATGGGTCAGATTTGAATTAATCCTCCCGTCTTTATTTCTGTTTCCATGACTGCGGGGTTTGTTATTAAAGAGATTGAGGATTTTCTTCCTTTGAAAATAACCAGCTGGGAACCTGTGCACCCTCTTTCACACAGCGAACGGCACAGCAATTTATCTTGTCATGTTCTTTAATGGACAGCAAAAGATTAAGAGCTGGAAGCCTCAGTGTGTTGAATTGACATGGCATTTTTGTCAATTTACAAGTTTTAAGAAATGAGCGAGTGAATGAGCTGTCGTTTCTGAGAATCTAAGCTCTTTCGCTGATTAAGGGAGAGCGAGATTTCCCAGATTTGTCAAGAAAGAGGAAGAAAAGAGGGGGAACAGGACACATAACAGTGATGGATTAAACTTTAACTGAGCTGAGGTTGTAGAAAAAGGCCTTGTCATCTTGGATTGGCCACGGTCAAAGTGAATTCCAGTTTGCAACCCATTTTAGTTCCACAATTTGAGTGTAATTTGACACTAAATTAGGAAGAATGTTGGGAGAGGCTTAAATGTATCTATTCCAAACAGATTGGACAGTGAAAAGTGGGTGTTACCCACCAAAAATTGTTAAAAAGATACCTAAATACCTATTTGGCAATAAATGAGGTCCGCATAAAGGAAAGTCATTTAAGAGGAAGATCCATTTTATACATATAATAAAGATTGCAATTGCAACAATTCCATATATTAATTTGAAATAACAACACTAATGGATTGCACAATGGTTTATGCATAATGAGACCAGGAATGTGCATTAAGAAATTAAATAGTCTTCATTTTGATTTCTTGTTGACTTTACAATGGAATCTGCTATACTTCAGAATATGCATTCGTAAACATGCAGAACTTATCATTAAATTCACAAGGGCACATTAATTATTTGAGTGCATTAGTTGTGCTAGTGCCAGACCAGCCATCACCTCAAACTGCCCTTTTCATTGCAACATAAAAGAAATGAACAGATTGCATAATTGGGCAAACTTCCAAAAATCTAAACAAGCAGATTATCACTGAAGCAAATCAAATGTCTGACGACCTTCACATTCATCTGCGTGCACAGTCAGAGAGAAACCATGAACACCTTGGTTTCATACTGACCCATTTTCTGCACCAGCTTAGACATTCTTGAAGCAGATTCACCTTCTGTCCTGAGGTCTGCAACACTGCGTTGTGCACCATAATCCTCTGGGTCTATTTCAAGGCAATTGCAGATATAAGCGACTTAAGGACTGTTGACAAGACATCACATGCACTTTGGCTAAGAAACACTAGCTGTGCTAGCAGGTAGTGTCATATGCCAAGACAGTGCATCCTCAGCAGGGCATATTTCCTCTAGCTGAGAATAGAAGAAAAAAAAAGCTTTGCATAAGTGAATAAAGTTCTTATTACAAAATGTCATTCCACACTCCTTGAGTAGAATG
The DNA here is from genome assembly GCF_003368295.1 of Carassius auratus. Classification (NCBI taxonomy): domain Eukaryota; kingdom Metazoa; phylum Chordata; class Actinopteri; order Cypriniformes; family Cyprinidae; genus Carassius; species Carassius auratus. The sequence goes on from NC_039257.1 coordinate 9,599,999, forward strand.
TAGAAAAGCGAAACTGCACTTAAGGGGAAATTTCTGTGTGGCCTTAGCTTTACACTTTACTTTCAATGGCGTAACCTTACAGGATGATTCAGTCATATTAAATAACATTTTTGAGCTAAAGTTAGTTCAGATGGTTCCACATGAAGTGTATTGTAGGTTTTCTAATGTGATTCACACTGCAGTCAAGCTTTTTGAAGGTACTTGAATCATGAATTCTCCTAAGGGATGTGCTTTAATGTCACCTTCATTTCCCTTTCCCTGTGGATGGAGTCAGAACATGGTGCTTGGTTAATTAAATATTTCTCACTGCCATATTCAAGTATATTTCTCTGTCACTAACATGAAATCAGAGACTGCAGGTGTTGTTCCTATACAACTTGTTTGTTTTCAGTTTCAATTTAATGTAATTAAAATAGCTGTTTAGAGAAAATATGGCTAAATAAAATATTTAAAAAACAATACTATAAAAAAACGTATTAACATATATATAGTTTTAGTTGTCTTGGAGTAAGTGCTGCATGCAAAAATCTTATAGTGCAAACAAAAGCTGTCCACCCAGTTCACTAGTAAGTAAACAACATCAGCATTAACAATCTCAGCGGTGATTGAGGGGCTGCCTGGAGTGGTAATGGTCCTCCACATCTATTGGATTAGAGGAAGGATGTCATTCAGTATTAATCTGTGAGCAGTAGGCAGCCTGGAACACTAAGCACTCAGCTCTCTGTCTGCCTCTGACTCGTCCCATTGTTCATCCTGTGCTGTGGGCATTGGAAAGAAACCATACTTTCCAGAATGAATCTCTTCTGCTTTTCTCTGGTAAGTGATTCACCTTTTCGGCTCTGTGGTTTGTAGACTGACAGTGTGTGCATGAAACGTGGCCTGCTGGAGGATGTGAAGGCAGCATGTGACAGTGCATGAAGATCAGGAACCAAGCTTTAGCTGCTCACGAGGGCCGTTTTTTATGCTTTCTTTTGGGTAAGAAGTCAAGTTATTGGTTGATTATGGCTTACATGTGTAGCCCTTGCATTAAAGATACATTTTATTTATCTTACCTTCACAATATTTTAATTTAAATCAATCATGATTTTTTTTTTTTTTTTTTAGTTTATAAAAACAAAACACATAGGTGAAACGTGTAGACTGGACTGAGTTTCTCTGCCAGATCCTGGGTTGTTTTTTTGCCGTTTATGATTAATGGTGGCCTCGCTTCACTGAATTCACGCTGGTCTGATCTTCTGTAAGCAAACTAATGCTTCTGGTTATTTGTGTCATCTTTTGCACTGAAATGCACTGCAAACACTAATAAATCAGGGTCTTAAACAGGTGGTCTGTGATCCACCCCTAGTGGATCGGTGGTTGTACTACATTAATTGTTTGATTTCTGACCAATTTTTGTTTTAGACAAAAATACTGTGAACTTAGTTTCTACCAAAGGTAAAGTCAAGAAGCTTAAATTAAGCTAAATGCTCCACTGTCACACCCATAATTTAGAAAGTTAATTTTGAATGCACTTGCGTATGACACTGTATATCAACAATTGTTTTAATGTTTATTATTAATTATTTTATTATTATACTATATGCCTGTTTAAAATGCCTGGTTTAAAATGCAACACTTCATTTTATACAAGGTAAAAAAACAGGGATATTTGACCGACGTGATGTTGTTTTGTAGGAGGGCTCTATGGACAGCCTGTACGAGGCCGTGCAGGAGTCCTGTGAGGCTCAGGTGTACACCATCCCCAGCAGGTCCTGCAGCCCAGCTGTTCTCTCAGATGATGCCACCAAATGGAGAAGTGCGGGGCGTCCTATCTCCATGGTAACTATAGAAATGACTGCTGGAATTTTGAATCCATATACTGCACTGTCATGGGAAATGTATCGGCCATCTGGACACACGCTTTAACTGCTGTGGACATGATGAGCTTCCATTAAATTAAAGCTGCTGCTAATAGATTGTGCTGTAATCATATGGAAATATATTGAGGCCTTCCTATGAGAGAGAAACCTGAAATGACAGGCATTCAAAATCTTGAGATTACACTTCCCATAATTTCACACTTTCAAATAAATATGCACAACAACAGACGACTCTGCATGTGAAAGTTTCTAGAATATATGATCGAAAGTGCCTCTTACTGTATGTGTTTACAGGAAATCTCACAGGTCAAGTCAGACAACACTAGAAAAAAGAAGCAAAGGTGAGTTCAATCTGTATTTTTAGTCAGAAGAGAAGAGAAAGAGAAAAATGTTGAACTTCTTGTCAAAGCAAAAGTGAAAGAGCCCTTGAGGTTTTCACACAGACAGAAAATGCCAAATGTACCCTCTTTAAATGTTTCCTTGCATCTTCTTTCAGTTCACTACCAAAATCTGTTTCTGAAAATGAAGCTTTAGGTACGTAATATTTTGAGAGATATTTTATAAATTTTCCTAAACTTTCTGCATCACATGACTAAGCTGCAATAGTACACCCTTGTTATGCTTTAATGCTCAACCACCTTGACTGGCAGCCGACCAGTAAATAGATAATGAAAAAGAAAGGTACATTGTGTATCAGATCATTATGAGCATGAATGAAAGGACAAACCAGATTTTCTACATTTTATTGCCTTTAAATGAGATTTCACAGAGTGAAAAAGTAAAAGCATGGAACATTAGTGAACCTTAAATGAACAAACCCCTAATGGCTTGATTTCCCTCCTGCAGATAATACCGTCTGCACTAATTCTGTCTGGCCCACTGCCAAAATGCAGGAAGATTTAGTCCTCCTGAGGAAGAATCAGAATGAAGGTAAAACCGGTCTGAGGATTTGTAGGTTAATCCCGACTAGATTTCATTTCCAAGACACACACAGCTAAGCAACATCACTTACTATTGGCCAGTCAGATGGCCTATAAGATTCTGACTGTGTCAAATCCCACTGACAGTGAATGGACAGTGTTGTGCAGTCATCAGCTCACTTAAAGCACTTGCCTGTCCTGTGTGGGATTAATTAAGAAACAGCAGGGTCTTAATTGTAAACAGAGCCCTAGACTTCAGCTTCTTACAACTGTGAAGGACTTTCGAAGGACTTCTTAATATATAGGGGAGAAGTGAACATTTTATTCTCACCAATTTCAAACATCATTTTACTTATTAAATGGCCCTGTGGTGTGATACAGTAGTTTTGAAAGTAAAAATATTCAATGAAATCTCTCAATTATTATTATTATTATGTAGTATGTCACAACATAGGACATGTCAATTTCATTGTCAACTATGCATTCTAACAAAGTCATCAATATCAGCTAATGTTAAATGTAGTTTAGCTTAGAGCTTTTGATAAAAAGACGATGTTCAAATATTTTAATCACTGTTATTTTTAAAAGATAATGAAAAGATTATAAGCTTACTCTAATCTAAATTTCAAATGGTGGTGCACATTTATTTTAAGGTAATAATGCTGTTGAACCTGTCTGTATGGATGTGCCACATTTCTTTGGCTAAGCAGAGTAAAATCACCTGCCGTGTGGTATTTCCTCTCGTCAAAATACGTGAAGAAGCAAAACAGGAAACGGTGCAAAACCACATATGTTTTCTTATACGGAATGTACTATTTTGACTTTGGTCTACCATTTCTGTTTGTCTACCAGAGATTCTGTGATGTCTTAATAAAATAAAAACGTTTAAAAAAGCAAGCATTTTATATAGTGACTTGGTTGCTAATTGCCTAATAATTCGATTAAATGTGCTTAAATTTCAGATATGTTAAGAGCTATAAGAAGGGCTGAAAGCCAGACAATGGCAGACAGAAAGACCATTTCAAGAAACATACAGCAAGAGATTCCTGTCCAGGTCGGAAACACACGACATGTCTAACTGAGTTATGTTGGTATAATTAAAGTTATAACCTAGAACATGTTTGTGACATATTTATTTATTTTCATTACCTTTTCTATTAAAAATGTTCATTCTTTCATTGGTAGATTGTCTGTTATGAGGGATGTAATCCAAACCAAGATCAGCTAAGAAGCAAACAGAATTACATGGTGAGTTCAAGCCCTGTCCTCCCAGGTGCTTTGTGCCAGCTGGAATGTAAGTGATCGTCATTTATTACACAGGGGCTGGAACAACAGTTCTCCCTATACAGGGTATCATGGTTGATTGTGTCTATACAGATGGTTGGGTGAGGGGCACGTTCTGCCCATCTAATCCCTTTGCCCACATGACATTCGAGTCAGTCGAGACTGCTAAATCTGTTATGTGTTCACCAGTGTAGTACTCTGTCAATGGACTCACTCTTGAGAGTTATCGATATCACCAGCAAAATAAGGGTGGATAATACTTTGACAATTATGTTTTATATATTAATGTTCCTATATATTAGAATTGTATGTAATTATTTATAACAATTATTTTATTATTTTATTTAATATGATGTATGTAGGTATACTTAACAATGTTATTGTATTATTATGTCTACTCTGTTGACAGCCTGAGACAGCACATGCAGACATGACACAGCTAAGAGGGACACGGATGAAAAAAGTGGAGAGGAAAAGCAGTAAAAGAGGAACTCCAACACAAGAAACAACATGTAAATAAACCGATTAAATCTGATGCTACAGCAGTTACTTGTTTTGAGTTTGTTTTTGTTTTTTTTATCAAAAGCTGTTCAGGATGTTAGTGACATATATTGATCTTTTTTTATCTGTGTCTTCTAAAGCTCACATCAAAGGTGCCAAAGGAATGACGTGTGACACTGCTTGGGGGTCAAGGGTCACGGAGACAGCACCTGCCAGACATCGCTGGAGTAACCCCACTGAAACAGCCTTGAACTGGATACCAGCCAACAAAACCGGTCTACCTCCCTGCAATGAATATCAAGTCCACATCTGGGACTGGACTGCATCCACAACTCCAAATCAAGAAGATAAAAGCAACATTCGAAACTCGAAGAGAGACTCCTTCCCCAAAGGAGTGTTGCGTTCTAGCACCAGTGTGGATGTCTGTGTAAGTTATTTTCAGTGTATACTTAACATTTTATTATTACCATCATTATAGTCTTATGCCATGTGGGAAGAAGTATATTTCAGTTTTACATTTTCACCAGCCATTACTTGCTCAAGAAACAATTATTTCACATTATTCTTTGCAAAGCATGAATATGTGATAAATATGTAAATTATCAAAGCTTCTTATTTCATGTGTTATAAACTCAGGGCTCTTAACCTCCTTTCAAGTACTGAATGCATGTTATTATTACAATATATAAGACTTTCGAAGATTGTCCTGTCATGCCAACCAGTCATATTTTTACACACTTTAGGGCGAGTATGAGTGAACTACTACACTGCATCACTCTCAAATAAAGTAAAGCTCTCATGACAATTTAGGAAGGACTGTTTGTTTTCAAAGGCTTGTAGTGTTTAAAGAAATAGGTTATAATGCTGTAATCCTGGATTTGGATTTTGCTATGGCCGACTGCACACATCTGGATTAGGCTGTTATTGTCTGTAGGGTTTTCATGAGCACTAGTGGTCAGTACACGCCATGGATTTTAATTCTTGACATAAAAAGAGCCCATGACTAATACACTTTGCATGTGCAAAGTACTGTACATAAGACAGCTGTCAGACAGAATTCGTTTTTGTGCAGATTTGCAAGAAAAATCCTTTCTGAAAGTTGTGAAATAAGACAGGAAGTGTTTCAAAAGCATGTGTCCACTTCCTTGCGTGCAGTGGAGCTACTTCCCCATACAGAGACCAGATTTTGCAACTTGGGCAAAGGACAAAAGGAATTTTGATTAATAAGCTTTCTCTTGAGTATGTTTATAGTTTTAATGTGAAATTATGAACATCGATCATAAAGTTATATATATAAAAGCATTGGAAGCACAGATTCCTGCATCTATTCTACAATCTGAGGGCCTTCATAAAATGTTGCAATCCTTTATTTTAGGTTCTTTATTTCAATTATGTAAAAAACATCCTTTAGTTCAATTATGTAAAAAGCACCTCTATGGAAATTCTTTTTGTGTGTGTGAGTGTGTGCCACAGAGTCCGACTTATGTATTTGTGTTACTCGAAATGACTGTGAAGTGGTGAACCACAAAATGCAGACTCAAGCATTTAGTGTTTTTCCCCTGTAGAACTGATGCCTTGATAAATGACAGAGTGCGCATTGGCTCACATCCTGTGTGATTTAAGGAAGTTCTTGTAATCGGTTGTTCTGCTGAGACATTGCAATCTTTTACTTGTGGAGCTGAGAAGTTAAAACACTAGTTTCAGGTTAGACTTTCATTTTAAGGACAAACTGAACGCACACATCAAGGCGATGCTCCAAAGGGCTGCTTCAAATGTATCAGACAAACCAAAAAGTCTTAAACCAAAGGTAGGAATTAGTAATGTATTTTAAGATTTTAGGTAATAATCTGAAGGTTTTATTTGAGTAGTTGTATTAGGCTTTAATATCATGCAGTGATGCCATATCCCAATAGATCCGACATTTGAAAATGGACCAAGAAAACTGACATTGGTATGAAAAGCTTTGTCAAGGTCAAATTCATGATAATGGCTCTAAGGATACTACAGTTTGCTATTTGATTGAGATTACATTTTAGATAATTATCAGCATTTTACTGTGGTAGAGCTAAGAGGTTTTGAGCAGATTATGAATCATACAGTGTTTTTGTCAAATGGAAGTTCTCTATAACTTGATGACATGGACACTATAATGACTTTTTTATGCAAAGTAATGTACATGCTGCATGTGCCTTGCTGTTTTATCCTTTATAAAAGTGGTTGATTTTATTTACCTAACACAGCGATCCACCAGTTTTGGAAGATTTGACACATTCAGAAATCAACACTCCCCTTCCAGACTTGAGGAAAATGGAGCAGTTGAGGTAAGATACATTTGCACGAATAAGACATTTATAAATCTGAGAGTTTATTCACCATTATGTTTATGTTTGTATATGTTTCTTCATAAAATATTTTTCACTGCCTCTTAAACGAAAAACCATCCGCCTACTTTAATAACAATAGCGTATATATATATATATATATATATATATATATATATATACATATATATATATATATATATATATATATATATATATATACAGACACACACAAAAAAGGATTATCAAAATATTAAATATTAATGCGTGTATAAAACAGGCAGAGAGTGATCCAACAGCAGAACACTGCGAGAAACAAGGAAGTTTGGGACAAAAGATGAAAGCCATATCGATGACTATGCGCAAACGGATGGCCAAGAAACACGTCAAATCCTGCTCTGAGGACATGGTGAGTCACAATGCGAGTTCCTCATTTGATTACTGGCACTGATTAAGCAACGAAGTTCTTAATTACCCAAAAATCAGCAGTTCATCAGATTGTACGGGGGTTGTTTGGCACGTTTAAAGGAAAATTAAATATATGTCTAAATAGTAGGGGCTAACATTTCTATATTTTAAAGTCATCATGAACTGCCATTGTTTTTTATTTTGTAGTCATCTCTGAGGTCCACTTATAATGTTATCAAGATTTTTTCATTAACAAAAAAGTTTCTGAAACTTAGAGGATGTTTTTTTATAACACAATGACCACTTATATGTCAAAAGATCAGGGGACATTCGAATTGTTTTTTAACTTCTGTTCTGACTGATGAAGTAATGAAGTACACTCTCAGAAAATACTTAAAATACAAAGCCATACCCTAAGGTCCTTAAAGTTATATATTAGTACCTTACATATTAGTACCTAAAATGAGCATATTAGTACCCTTTTAAAGGGCACTGCTCCAGTGACCGTTTTCTACCTTTTTTCCCGATTGTATACCTTATGACCCAGAAATTATGACCCACAAAACCAACCTCTAAAACCAACCAACCAAACAGTTCTCCCTATCACTTAATCTGTAGATTAGTTCATACGAATATCAAGACTGATATTTTGTTTGGCACAGGGTGATGACACTGAGGGAGAAACAGAGAATGGGTGTCCAGCAGAGAAGCAGAGCTCAGACCAAACCAGCAACTCATTAGAAAGCCTCTACAGTGGACAGAGCTCATCCAGTAAGCATCTACACACAAACGACTGATGTGGAAAGAGATTTGACATTTTAATCATACTCTTTTTGTTGTTATATTTATTGGCTCAGGTGGTGTGGCTAGCAATTCAGATGTATCCAGTAACAGAGACAGCCTGAAACTGGAGGAGGAAGTGCCCTACACGGGACAGTTCTGCGGGCGAGCTAAAGTACATACAGACTTTGTCCCCAGTCCATATGATACAGACTCACTAAAACTGAAGGTGAAATAAATATTGTGATTTTTTTCCAGTTTAATTAATCAGCACAATTTTAAAGGAGAAACATTAATTGCCAATAGTAAGTTAATGGTGTTGGTCATCTTTTTCAGGTGGGAGACATCATCAGCATCATAAGTAAACCACCTATGGGCATATGGACTGGCTTGCTTAATAATAAAGTGGGAAATTTCAAGTTTATTTATGTGGATGTTCTGCCTGAGAAAGAGAAGCAAGAAGAGGAGGAGGCACCAAAAATAAGACCTGTGAAAGTATGCAAGAAGCCACGACCGAATACACTCCTGGAGCTATTAGAGAGACTTCATTTAGAGGTATAACCACAGACAGGACAGGACACACGTCACACTGATTGGCTGCCACCAGTGTTTTAATTGTTAACTAAAATAAAAACTATTACAAACAATTTTCTGTAACTCAAAAAAAAAAAACTGAAGTAACATAAAATCTAAATATTAGATGGAAAACTTTAAAACATTTTTTCTAGAAATGTTGCCTTGTAAATTAAAAAGTAAAAAATTAAAGAATTAAAAATATTAATATAACAATGCTAATTATATAATAGCAATATATGATAATATATAAATATATTAATAAATAATATAAATAATAATAGCTTTATGAATAAAAATGAATAAAACAATTAAAAACATACTTACAACAAAAATAAAATGAATATAAAAATAAAAGCCAATTCAAAAAATTATGCTATAATACTATATAAATTATACTGCCAGATTTGTCATTGGCCAGATTTGTCATCTGGTTACTTTGACATTCTCCCCCATTGTTATTACATATCAATCCCATAAGGAAAGTTCCCTAGAGAATTAATTGAAAGCACCTGTTCACATCCACACTAGTCGACATGATTTAGCGAAACTGCAAGATAATTTCCCTAAAATTTGCATTATATATGTCCATAAATTTGTCTTTGCCTGGATAGTTGACAGCTGTATTGCACATTTTAATGTTGAAAATCTCATTTGTAACAGGAATATGCATCTTCATTACTCATCAATGGCTACCAGACAGTAGATGATCTCAAACATCTGAAAGAGAGGCATTTGATTGAGTTGAATGTGACCGATCCAGAACACAGACGCAAGTTGCTGGCTGCATCAGACTGCCTCTATGTAACAAGCAGTGAGTATCAATACAAGCAGTTTGATTGACAGCTTTGGGCAAAACTATATTTTGGTTTTCTCTGTGTCCATCTCAGGAAACTTTATGTCAGCAAGCCTCAGGAAGGACACAGATACCGCAATCTTTGCATTGTCTATGTTTGTGTTTTGATGAAATATCAGTCAGACAGTGAGTCCAGTGTTACTAAAAGTCACAACCTTATCTATTTAAATTTAATCTATAACGCTCTGTGCAGCCAGGAACGGCCTTTTCCTGTAAATACAGATCAGGATTAATTGGATGTGGGCTCACTGTGTGAGCAGGTGGCACATGGCTGAGCTGCTCTGGCTGATATGAGTGAGGGATAATAACCAGGAAGACATACTGTCATTTAATTAACATTAATATCATTTGGGTTTATGTGCAAATGCAAACCTGATTTGTTCCGCAGAGATTAAATTAAAGAGCAGGAGTTTGTATGAGAGATTTAACCTGTCTTTGCCTTGGCTTTTACAGAAGACGAAGAGGGAGTGATGAAGGGCAATGAGGAGGAAGACGAAGATAATGACTGTCTCAGAGACTCGGGTTGTTTTATTCCTGCAGAGTGTCCTGACAGCTGAGAATCATCCAATGTATCGCTCCTGAAAGCTACAAACAGACACAGAACTGAACAGAACTGTTTAATATACTGTTAAGATTTTTTCTTTTTGTGCTCGTCTTTCATCTAGATGTACTTGTGTTTTTTATTTAGACATTCTTTGTTCAGCGTTGATGTAACCTACAGTATTTCTGTTAATGTAGATGTCATTTGAACTTTCTTGGAAATATACTTGTCTGTGAGGAATTTTTTCAGCTTTTACAAATGTTTATGATGGCTGAATTGTATATAATATTATTAAAAGAATTTATTTATTCTGAAGCGTTCTTTTACTTACTCATTTGACTGTGTTTCAAATACACATTGCTTCTACTGCTAACATTTATGCTATCAACTTTCCATCTGTTTCTCAAAATAACTTTTTGGTTTTGGTGAGTGTTTGGTGGGATGAGTTTCCAGATGACTAGTCACGTGCAATGACTGATACGGAGGTTTAGTTTCAAAGCACTTTCCAGTTTCCATCCTTTGACTGAGTTAATACTTAATATACAACTCCCGTCACTGATCAACATATACATATACGTTTTAATTCATATTTATTATCAATTCATACATATTTATTATCAACTAAGGTCTTGTTGCAGGAAATAAAGGTGGTGAGGGAAGAAACTTAGAACAGATGCATATGATTATAGAGTGGAAAAATATTTTTATTTATTAACAATAATTAAAACTACTACATAACGTTTGCCAATATTATATATATATATATATATATATATATATATATATATATATATATATATATATATATATATATATATATATATATATATATATATATATATATATATATATATATATATATCCTTACTTTTCATATTGTTCAAATGTATTATTATTATTATTATTATTATTATTATTATTATTATTATTATTATCAATATTATTTGTTCGTTTGTAAAGGTTTGTACCGTGCATTCTGTCTTGCGCAGATGCGCACAAGAATGTTGAGTTTCTTCCGGTTTCGAAATTAAAAAAAGATAACAGGAAGTTGTGCAGAGGTCCGATCGCGCTTTACATTGCATTCTGGGAAATGTAGTTAACATCAGCAGTTCCTATCACATTGGAGACCATGCTACTGATTAAAACAACTACAACCCCCATCATCCAAACAGTCGATATTAGGTCGACGTGTATGTTCGTTCGGCCGGCGCAGATACTGAATGAACATCTCTTATATCTCAAATATCCATAAAATATTAGGTTGGTAACATGGCCGGGGAAATGTCCATAATAGGTAAGTGTTAAATTAAACTAATGTACTCGTAAAGATATATGTCAGCTCTAACAGAATGACCATCTACGTAGCAGTTAGCTAGAAATAGGACTGACGCATCTGTCATGAAAGTAAGAATTGACTGTACGTGGATGACTACCGGTAAACCAGACAGACAGATATATATTGTACAACTTTAGACAACAAAAAAAGTCAACAACAAAAATAGACACCGCTGGTATCTGTTCTTCAAACTAACTTTACATTAGTTACAGTGGCTATGTTTCAAAATCTAGTTAGCTATCTTTCTAATCGTCATGTTTGCGCATTAACGCACCAGGAATATGGTCGTGTTTTACTTTTTCTACACACCACGGTTTATATACTTTTATAATACATATGAACGACATGCTTATAGTAACCATTACGTTTTATGGTAACCTATATGACTATATAATTTCCTGATATATCACTTTTTTCTTAGTCATATATATTTCTGTGTGTCCCTACAGGTTCTGTCATCCTGGCTTTGTTCCTGGCAGGATATCTGGGACAGCAGTACCTGCCCCCTCCGAAGCCCAGGGTCATTGGGTTGGATCTTGGGACCACTTTCTGCTCCGTGGGAGTGTTTCAGCCTGGCACAGGCGAGATTGAGGTAATTGAAGATGACAAAGGTCGCAAAAGCATTCCGAGTGTGGTGTCGTTCACCTCCACCGGTGTGTTTTCTGGACATGAGGGCCAGGAATTGTCTGACATAAATCCTCAAAACACAATTTATGATGCCAAGAGATTTATAGGGAAGATTTTCGATGAAGACACTTTAGAGAAAGAGAGCGCTCGATACCCGTTTAAGGTAAACATTTGATATTATACAGTCTTTAATTGCTCTTGCAATGCTTACAGTGTCTCTAACATTTCTTAACTTTTTTTAGGTGATCTTCAACAACGGGAGTGCAGAATTTTTAGTCTCTACAAATAGCACCTTCACAGTTACTCCCGAATTCATCGGATCTCGTCTCCTGTTGAAAATGAAAAAGATGGCAGAGAAACAAATAGGAGTACCTATCGATAAAGCGGTTATATCAGTGCCAGCAGAGTTTGATGAGAGGCAAAGAAACTACACCGTTAGAGCAGCTAACCTAGCTGGTGAGTTTACTACTCACTTCTTAAGGTGTGCATTAATCGCAAAAGCTGGACATTTTAGTCGGAATCCACAATTTGGAATTTCTTTACACATTTATTGCATTGACCAAGGCACTCAAACAAAAAATAAATTAACTTAAATTGCGACTTTTCTTCTCACAATTCAAACTTTTCCCAGTTCTGAGAAAACTCAGAATTCAGTGGAAACAAGTCAAGAGTTGTGAGATTTTTACAATCAGAATTGCAAGGAAAAAGTCAGAATTCTAAGTTTAGATCTCGGAATAATGACTTGTCTTGCAATTAACTTTTTGTATTTTTTATATCACGTGGCTATAATGGTCTTCCCTAGAAATCAGTAAAAATATCCTTGTAAAAGCTGCTAATGTTCTATAATATTGAACTGATCGATCATTGTGCATGTCTTCCTCATCAGGGCTGGACATCCTGCGGGTGATAAATGAGCCCACGGCGGCAGCGATGGCTTATGGACTGCATAAAGCAGAAGTCTTTAATGTGCTGGTGGTGGATCTGGGAGGAGGAACACTAGATGTGTCACTTCTTAATAAGCAAGGTGGCATGTTCCTTACCAGAGCAATGGCAGGTGAGCTGGGTGATATGACATCATAAATGTATCAATAATCGGTGTAACATGAAGCAAAGTTTAGTTGTATTTGGTCGCTAACCATTCTACACATTAATGTAGAATTCAGGCACTTAGGCACAGTGCTATTTCTGCTTTTACGTAAGCGCTACCTCCTGCAAGAGAGTGAAATTGCATTTTTGTTTTGCCGTTTTTGTTCAGACTAATATTATAATGCATAAAATACATAATCCTTTATCATTTCCAATTACTCCTTTTCTTTGAAATGGTTTAAACTTTAAAGGCTTGAATGACAGGTTCATCATTCTATAAAGTGTTTTGCTTTGTCACAATTATGAATTCCCTAACATTATTCCCATCCAACAAAAAAGAGGCGACTCAGTATTTTCTCCGTCGTCAAATCAGCCTTACAAGTACCAGTTGTCTGTTTGTTTTCCTGGCAAAGAGCATGTTTAGCTGTTTAATTTTTGCGCGTCATACGACCAAACAGTACAACAATTTGACGTATCGCGCACGTGCGGGCGAAACAGTGCGGGTCACGTCATTTCTTCATGGCGAAATTCATGCACCATGCATAATAAAAATAAACATTCCAAGTAGAAAACCATTAGGAGCGACAGCACAACACACACCTTTAAAATATAAAACAATTAATTTGTATTATCTTATTATATTTGTAATACGTTAATATTAGAATTTAAATATATGAATTCAAATTTCATGGATTTATTTTTATTTATTTTTGTAGTAATGTAAATTTTTCTAGTTCGGTTCTACTGTATTTGTTTTGAGTTGTTTTTTAAAATCCTTATACAGTCTTCACAAATGATTTAGAAAATTCAGAGAAAATCATTGAAATTCATGTTTTATAGAATGTAGGGACTCTGGTTATGACCTTCTGTATTTGAATACTCGTACCACGTTTTTCCCCAGCCTCTGTGGTTTGACCTCAATGGGTATTAAGGTTAGAAGGTTTTGGGTAATGCAATCTCAGCAAAACCTCACTGACATTTACCTACCACACATGGAAATGGTGTCACATCAGGTGCACAAGCGTCCTCCTGTTTCAGCACGAGATTAACGCATGGTCTTCATCTTCACAGGTAATAATAAGCTTGGAGGGCAGGACTTCACCCAGCGTTTGCTGCAGTACAGCATTGAGCGAGTGCGGCAGCAGTATGGCGTGCCTCCTACTCTTAAAGAAGACATCCACCTCCTCCGACAGGCCGTGGAGGCCGCCAAGCTCAACCTCACCCAGGAGCCTCACGTCCACCTCAGTGTTCCTCTTCACCTGCAGACAACGGGAGCGAACGGAGCGCAGGAGGAAAAAGTCCTGTTTCAGGAGAAGCTTTCACGGGAACTCTTTGAGGAGCTGAATGCAGATCTGTTCCAGAAGATTCTGGCACCCATTAAGACTGTCCTCATTGAGGGCCATTTAGAGAAAGAGGAAGTGGATGAGATCGTCCTGGTGGGAGGGTCTACGAGGATCCCCCGCATTAGACAGCTCATTAGTCAGTACTTTGGAAAGGAACCAAACACCTCAGTGGACCCTGACCTGGCTGTGGTGACCGGGGTGGCCATTCAAGCAGGCATCATGGGCGGCTCTTGGCCTCTTCAGGTCAGCGCAATTGAGATTCCCAACAGGCACCTTCGTAAGACCAACTTCAGCTGATTGGTTGAGAGACTTAAACTGCTACTTTGTCACATGACTGCTATGTGCCAACAAACCAAAAACTGGTTAAACGATGTGTGTGTTACATGTTTTTGCTTCCTTAAACACATTCGCTTTGCAATGAACTCCTGATTGGGCCAAACACAATGGTTACTGGAGCATCTGGACTTGTGGGCCCTAATTAAAGTTTATACATTTATCTTTGCATTGAGAGAATGTTTTTTTCCCCGTTATCTTGAGCAAGTGTCTGCTTGGGACCATATCAATTAGTTTATTGCCATCTTTGTGCCTAACTGGTACTAACTGTGCAATAAGTCTTTGACAACTGGTTTTAGCAGGTTTAATGATGTTATATTCAGGGATGCAGCTGTTTGTATATAACTGAATAATCATTCCAGTCTCCACTATTTATTTATTTTGCCCAAGGCTAGTTCTGATTTCAGCTAGCTGTTTCTGTCTACTGGAGTTTTGCTTGTGCCTTTTTATAATTGCCACAGTTAAATGTGTACCGTAGACTAAGCATAGTCTGATTTGTACTTTATTTTTAAAGACTTAGTCTTTTTTTGTGAGGCTTTCATTTATATATATATATATATATATATATATATATATATGTGTGTGTATTAGTAAACCATAATACCACCTGCCAACTGTTAAATATAAATCATTAAAAAATTTACCAGCGTGGTATTTAGTTCATTAACTCTTCAAACTGAAGCTTTTATAAGAATGTAAATTAAAAGATATATAAATGTTTACATATATATTTCATGTTAAGGTTGACATTTTTCTGCATATTATAAAAGTGAAGTATAATTACCCACATGGACCAAACAAAAAAGAAAGATGTTGTTGCTTTTTGCGTTGACCAGTTTTGTTTATATAATGCTAAAAGCTTAATATTAAGAGGTGAAAATACTTTTTGCAAAGTGTGAATATAGTTTAATGCACTTTACATATAGAGGAGTTCAGAACACTGCACAAATTCAAAAGGGAAAACGATTATCAGTGTGAATGCATATTCAAAACGTTACTGTAATTGTAAAAAACACTGAATTCTATTTTTGTACAGTCCTGTACCATTTCATTTGTTGCATTATGTACAGAACCTTGTTTGTATGTGCGATTAAAGTCCTTTAACCTTTGCTACTGTGCAAAGAAAAACAAACCTTGTTAAAACTGCAGAGTTTGTTTTATTGCTCGACCTCTGAAACACATCAATACAAAATAAAAACATCAAACGGCACAAGCGTTCAGCCTCGTCCTCTGTGTGACAGCACAAGCCACTGTAAACAACGTCACATCTCACATTTACAATATTAAGTAAAGGGTCAGGACATCTCAGCAATGGGAAGCCCTGTACAAAATATTTAATACATGAAAAGCCACTCAAACAAAAGTGTTGAGACTAAAAAGACAACATCCGGACAAGGACAGTGTCTTGAGTAATATTGCACCGCATCGAAACTCCAAGCCAGCTTCCTTTATAAACAGTGTTCAACTATACAATCTAAACTCAATTTTGGACAGACCCTTGGTTTCTGTAATCCACCATTTAAACCTAACTAGGGGATTTTTTTTATTTTTTTTTTCCTAAATTAAACCACAGATATGCCAAACATAAATATTCCATGTAATCTGGCATCATACCTACTTAAACGATAAGGCTGGGTGATTTCCTTCCAAAATGACAACTGAACCACATGCTAAATAGATGGTATATTAAATACAGCAAATATAATTTGAAGGTCAAAAGGCAGGCACTCTGTAAACACCTGTTTATTCTTAAAAATGCACAACCGTTTGAACAGAAGGCATCATTAGACTGTTAATATCACACCAAACCAGGGTCTAAAAATAAAAATTAAAACTGGCATAATGTGTTATACTCCACATTGGCTGGCTATGGAAGATTAAAAAAATAAAATCCCCAAAACCCGACAGATAAAATCCACTATATTATCACAGGCATGCTTTCAATACGAAGCAGGTAACGGGCATTCCAGGATCCTCAAGCGTTACGTAGGGGAAGAGGCCACAGATTTGGAAAGTCAACAGAAGAACCGCACTTCCTACTTCTCTTTACTGTCCAGAATTTAAAACGAGCAACTTAATAGTGAAAAAATAAAAAAAATTCTGTACACTGGTCCATCAGAAACAGTAGGCTAAGAGTTGAGTTGAGTCAGTAGTTCAGAGGATGGACCACAAGCCCGATCAGGATGTGATGTCCTTTTTTGTTCCATGAGTCAATGAGCAATGTCTTAATTGGTGTAGTAGTTAAATCCATTTTCCATATAGGGTTCATCGCTACTGACTCCGTTGCTCACCTCTGTGGAATAAGACGACAGGAGGCCATACAAATTATGCTTAACGCCCACAACATTTACAAATCTCCATAAACCAAGGATCTTCAATCATATCGGCTCTGTTCCAAACCCTAGTGAGCTGCCTAATGCAACAGCACTTTATTATATCTGTGAAAGCCGTTTAAAACCGTCAATCACATACTTTTTCTACCCAAATGAGATGGCCAAAGTCAGTATTACAAAATGGAAACTAATTTTTACTATTACTTTTCTTTAACAATATCAATAGAAAAAATATCATATAAAATATAAAACAGTTATTGAAAATTGTAATAATATTTCACAATATTACTGCATTTTTAATTCTATAAATGAGGCCTTTTGTGAGCAAAAGATACTTTTTTTTTTTTTAAATAACAACAACAAAGAATACCTACCTTCGAAATGTAAAAACAAATGGTAAGGAGTGCATGTGTTATCATTTACTAAGTTTATGCCTGTATAGAACATTTCTGCTCAGTCATAAGGTTTAATATATTAATATGCTTTTTATGCAAGCTACTTATCTAGTTTGCACACTTGGAACAGAACCAGTGGTGAAAAAGCAAACTGTAGAACTTCTTTGTGAATTCCACATGGGTTAGTTATCATTGCCCTCATACTCACCAAACGCAGGCCAGAGTTACTCTGGCCATTGGCCTATCATTCAAGCTGTGGGATGTCAGCGGAGTATGGATTGATGGAAGAATGGATGCAGGAAGAGATGGGATGGTGGCAGACAGTGAGAGACAGGAAGGAGAGGAGAGGGAATGAGATGGAATGGGATGAAGGGATGCGGTGACACAGACTCAAACCCAGGAGGTAGACAGCTACTGTGGCTGACCTTAGACAGGGCAAACACACACACAGAGGCATGCAAACATTGCTGGGACACATGCTCACACAATATTAAATCAAGAAACACATTGCATGCAACACATGAACAGTCAACTGTACATAAAATCGCAAAAAAAAAAACATGACAGAGGGATTTTGTGTCATTCTGGAAGAGATAATGCGATAATGGACATTGGGTGTACATTATCCCACTTACTACACAGCTAAGCATCAAAGAAACACATCATCAATGGATCCTCAGCAGTGAATGGGTGCAGTGGGTGCAGTGAATCCAAGTGAGTCCAAACAGCTGATAAAAAAACTTCACCTTGAAAACATACAGCCTTTCATTTCACAAGACATTACTTGATGGACTAGAGTGGTGTTTCTGAGTCGGACTCATTCTGACGGCACCCATTCACTGCAAGTGAGCAAGTGATGTAATACAAAATTTCTCCACATCTGTTCCGATGAAGAAACCCATCTACATCTTGAATGGCCTGAGGGGGATTATATAATCTGTTTATTTTTATTCCTGGGTGAACAATTCCTTTAAAATAAATCCTATAAAGTCCTTCAGATTTGAGTCACATGATGCTGCCAAAAAGATTTCCTAACTTCTTGGTATAAAAAGAGAAACAATGTGAAGTAATATATGACACATGAAAAAATTACACCACTATTGTGCCATGGACAATGGAGAAATATGTTAAGTCAAGTCATTATTATACAAAGATTTGATTGACCAATCAGAATCCAGTATTTCAGGGCACAGTGAGTGTAATAAGCTTCTATTACAGTATAGCACTCTCATACACATGCAATAAGAGGAAAGTCAAAAGTAGGGGTGCTCCGATCACGATCGGCCGATCGTTATGCGTATCTCGTCAGTAAAGCCGGTTCTCTAATCAGCCGTTAATTCCATCAGGTGCATGATTTCACATAGAGCAGCTGTTACTACACAGAGCCATTGTTAATAGAGAAGATGCGCAAATCACGTTAATTTTCAGCGTTTATTGGCCCATCTTCTCAGTTAACAACGGCTCTGTGTATTAACAGCTGCTCTATGTGAAATCACGCACCTGATAGAATTAACCGCTGATTAGAGAACAGGCTTTACTGACGAGATGCGCATTAACGATCGGCCGATCGTGATCGGAGCACCCCTAGTCAAAAGGATGTGGTTAGGTGGCTCTTACCAGAGAAGATGAGCTTCTCCTTCATGATGTTGACATCTCTGCTGGATCTCCTGACGGCTGCGCTCAGCATGATCTGCTCTGGGTTGTAGCTCCGCATCCCGCTCATTCTCCACCTGTGATCACGTGCAAACACAAACACACACGTACACAGACTGACCTTAGTGACATCTCCAAACAGAGTTCACACTGATACTGCTGACTCAGCTAATAAAACCTATGATTTTTTAAATCGTTACGCTCACAGTGATCTACTAAAGTAATTGGTAGTCTCTGATATACACAGTGTGTTTACACTACCTATCAAAAGTTTGGGGTCAGTGAAGAAATTAACACTTTTTTAAAAAAGGAAGCATTAAATTGATCAAAAGTGAAGACTATTATTCAATTTCAAATTAATATTTAATTCTTTAAACCTTCTATCTATTCAAATAATCTTTAACAAATATATAACAGTTTCCACAAAAATATTTAGTTACGGTTTTCAAATCTTCATGTGATACTGAAGACTGGAGTAATGGCTGCTGAAAATTCAGCGTGGCCATCAAAGGAATAAATGATATTTTAATATGAAATATATTTATATTAAAACAGTAAAGCCGTTATTTTAAACAATTACTATTTTACTGTATTTTTAATACTAAAAAAAAAAAAATATATATATATATATATATATATATATATATAGCCAGCTAAATAGTCTGTAACTGTCAGCCATGTGATTGTCACCCCCTAGTGGATGAGTGCGGAATGACTTAGCAATACCATCAAGTCTTCCTGTTTGTGAACTTTTATCCAAGTCATTCCACATAATGTACCTCAATTAAATATTAATTATATGTTAAATGATAAGCAGTGATATTAAAGTGTAATCATGTGGGCTGTGGTTTAGTGAGAAGAGTTAGTAATAGCATTGACAAAATACAGGTAGAACGAAAGATCCAGGCAGATAGATTGAAACAGGGTTATACAGAGAAAGAAGGGCAAGAAAGGAAGATATACACTGGCAGCATGGGCCAACAGCGCTGACCCAATTACCTGATTATGTGATAGCTGAGAGATGCCAGAATGCAGCAGAGAAGAGGAGCATGCACATCAGGCAGAGAGCAAGAAGAAGAGGAGAAGAGGTGGAAAAAAGGGTACAAGAGTAAAAGAAAGGGAGAGAATTAAGAGGTCAGTTCAAGAAAAGCAGATGCAAATGTTTCTATGGCAAGCGCAGCAAACGTAGAGGATCCAGAGCCCAACATAAGATTGAGTTTTCAGTTGACACATTTACCAGTGATGCTGATCTCCAGTATTAAACATAATATGATGCAAAACATCATCAACGCAAACACGTTTTCTTCTTATCCTTCTTTCCTTCTCTTTCACGCTAGAGGTAATCATGTTTCAGGATGCATTAATATTTGTTTTGTAAAGGTCAATCAATGTGAATTTCCCATGGCAGGCTATATTTGATTACATCTGATGATACTACAAAACATTTTTTGAATGTTTATGGTTAACTAAAACTAAATCTAAAATTAATTGGGAAAATAAAATAAAATCAGTAGATGAAAAGCTTAAATATAAATATATAAAACCAATAAAAAAATAATAAAATGCTAATAACATTCTTTATCATTTATTTAACATTAATACTAAACTAAACTAAATCAAATTAAAACATAAAAATAAAAGCAAATTCAAAATATTAATAAATACTACACCAGTAAATAAATAATCCAAAAATAACACTGAACTAGAACTAGGTCTTACTTTGAATAAAACCTCATCCCTATAATCTACAGCATACCATGTCAAACAAGTGAACACTTACTTCTGGAATATAAATATTCCCAGAACTACAGCAAAGGAAATGAGATCAGTACAGATCCATATCAAGCAGTACTCATCCGGACTCTAGAAAAAAACACAAATGTTAATAAAGCACACAAACACCAGTAGATGGCGTAAGAGAATAGCCACAGCCACAGCCATTTCACAGCCATTGCAAGATCATTTTTTAATTCTCAATATTTATTTATTAAATAAAAATGTTTAATCTCAATCTTGTATTTGCCCCTTACCATTTATCATATTTTTAAGTTATATTCTAGAAAAAGGCAGTATGCTTCTTATTTTTAATAAAGGCCAGAACAGCAGATGCAGACCAATTACATATCTTGGAAAGCATGAAGGCTTTGTGCCGATGCTTTATGAATAATCTATAAGCAGATGGGGGTTCATACCATGAGCCAGAGCGGATAGTGCACCTTCCTCAGCACCTGCGGGGCCTCGGAGGAGACGGACGGCACCCCACTGCACCACAGCAGGGAATACAGCCACGGCTCGTTCACCGAATACAGAGTCAGACTGATGTTGTTCTCATTATACAGCCTATTAAAATAAACACACAGAGATATATGAATAGCTTTTACACACTTGACAGCGCAATAACAGGTTTTTGCATTTCCAGTCCATTACACTAGTGGCACAGACACTGCAGCTTTTGTTCCAAAACTGTCCTGTATTATGTAATGTAGATGTTGTAAGCGAGACCAGATGTCTGTAAATAGGGCAGCATCCTACCGGACGTCCTGCGCAGATGCCTGGTTGTAGCGCAGCAGGACCCTGCTGATGCCTTTATGATGAAGTGTGTTGAGAGGCAGCTTCTGCACAGATGTCTGCTGTAAACTTGGAGCAACACTCCTCACCATCTCCCTGTTACTGTCCAGCGTCCACATCACCTACACAACACACACACACAAAATTGAAATGTGTTTACATATATGCAAAACACACACACACACACGTATATTTATTTGTAATTTACATGCATTTATTTCTGTATTAAATAGATGCTGTTCCTTTTAACGATTTATACATCAAAGAATCCTGAAAATCATAGGTTCCAAAGCAATATTAAACAGCACAACTGTTTCCAACATTGAGAATAAATCAGCATACGAGAATGATTTCTGAAGGATCATCTGACACTAAAAATTAGAGTAAAGATGCTGAAAATTCAGCTTTGCGTAACATCAATATAGTGCTTTTTAAAGTATATTAAAATAGAAAACCACTTTTATAAATTGAAATAATATTTCAGAATATTAATGTATTTTAATCAAATAAATGCAGCCTTATTTAACAGGAAAGACTTCTTTAAAAAACAATAAAAAAAACTTACTGATCCCAAACATTTGAATGGCAGTGTACATAGAACCTAAAAATAAAACCTTATAATATTTATAATTTTTATGGCCAAAATTTGAAATTCTATTAGCCTGTAATTTAAATCAAAGATATTTTATAACAGTATAGCAGACTAAAATAATGCATATAATTTATATCTCCCAATAATGTGTCTTAGTAAGACAATATGCAAATATGATATGATAGAATTTTGTTATCAGACAAAGTCTGAAAATATTTCTTGTGTGACAGTATTGTGAAACAATGGTTTTACTTTGAAAGCATTGTAGTTTTTATTGTGGATGGCAAAACCTATAACGCAATGCATTACAATGATGATTGAGATATCATAATGACAAATGTACATTCCTCTAAAGCATGATGCATCATTTTTGATACTCAAATTAAAACATGATATATGGATTAACAAGTAAAGCCTGCCTTTTTCACCAGCACTTGACCAACTAATACTAGAACTTATATTATTATTCTATTCTATTCTTAAAAAAATAAAAAATAAAAAGACACATAGCTCCGAATTATAACTATTGGTCTGATTGCTTCTATTGTTCTCATTTGTAAGTCGCTTTGGATAAAAGCATCTGCTAAATGATTAAATGTAAATGTAACGTAAAGCCAAGCTGATTAAGTCCAGTAAGTGCTCATTGTGAAATAAAAATAGTTGTTATTTTTTAAGAATACCTTAAAAAAAAAAAAAAAAGCACAACAGATTTTTGATCATGTTGATAATTTAAATGCCCTAGAAATGTTTATATAAAATAAAATTCAGTAGGATTTATAGGGTTAACTTTACAACCGTTATGCAATTAATATTAGCCACTGCTAGGGGGCGCTACTACACAACCTCACAAATCGGAAACAGTTTTGTATCCTAAATCCAATCCCTGAACATGTCTCTTTCAACCCCTGACCAAGGACAAAGAGATTTCCATTAGCACATCAAACGTGAGCATCACTCCCTCGAGACTGACCTGCTCTTGCGGTATTCCGGATGTCAGAACAGTGTCCAGGGTGAGGTTGACCCAGTCGTGGCGGTGGGGGTGATTGGCTGGCGGTCTGCGCAGAGTGAATACGGCTAAGCTCTTGGACTTAGCTGCTAGTTTCAGCATCTGCTCCAAGCTGCAAACTGTCTGGTTCCCAACTGACCAGCGCTCCGATGTTGACATGTACTGCACAGTCCAGAAGGGATCATCCTGCGTTCAGTAAAATCAGTTAGTCCAGCTGTACATACTTATACAATAATGTAAATGTAGGTCCTAATGTTTTAATATAAAGTCTTAAATGTTTTGCACCGAAACCAGCTACAATTTAGTTTTATGTTACCTTTACATTTAATTAAATAAACTGTTTTTGTACTGTACCTTTAAGATTTTTATATGTTAATGTGCTGACATCATAACTGTGACTTGTTCTAAGTGACCTGTTTCGCAATATCATTTCCATAAATGATCAACAGAGGAAGCTTTATATGAATATTAAAGCACATCTACATAAACTGGGGAAAAAAACAAAACATTTGAGTAGAAATAATTGTCATTCAAAATTTACTAGGAAATTTCACAACTAATTACAAAGAAGCAGCAAGTACCACATTGACTTATACATTACATTTTGAAGTAGAAAGACTCTTTTTATTTACAATTTGGAAAATTCATTGAACTCTTATAAACGTACACTATAAATCTAAAAACACTCTTCAGTCTTACCATAAATAGATCTATATTACTAACACTAATACATACTATTTCAGCTGTACTGTTGACATAGTTTAGAGCCAAAATGACCCACACCTTTAGAAACCACTGGCCAGCGTTCAGTGAGGTCAAATCAGTCCAGTTGAAGAATGACGCATCGTCATACTGTCTGTCCGGGAACACTCTTCTCACGTTTGTGGTTCTCCTCAGCGTCCGGTCTCTCATGAGGAACGGCACACCATCAAGACTACAGCCGAAGCAGTATATGTGATTAGACAGCACTAAGATTGAAACTGAGAAAATGCTTCCATTAAGGCTCAACCTGCCAGCACTGCTGGATATTATTCAATGATAAGAGAGAGAATAAATGAGAGAAGCTGACTTGCTCTGTGATTGACAGAAAAAACATCGGAAAGCATTTACTGAATGGTGGAACGGTTTTGCAATAAAAGCACTATTATTGCAGCTCATTATTATTTATTTAGCAGCTGCTTTTAACAACCCACAACCTGAAGTTAAATGCCTTACAAGAGCTCAGTGGTACTTTGTAAACCAAGCTCTCTAAGGATTGAACCTTTAGATTACCAGCCAAGATGTTTGGCCTCTTAGCCACCGATTTCATTTTAAACTAGAGGTTGCCAACCATAGTAACATGTGGCCTGGAACAACTAATCACAAATTAGGGATGGCTTCAATTTCAAGTATAGTGTTTCTCACAATAAATATTGTTCCAAAACAGCTGCACAAAACATTTTTTAACATTTAACTTTTTTTTTTTTTTTTTTTGGCAACACAATGATCAATATGGATGATCATGAGAAAACAGCCTCCAAATTTGAACCATTTTATTGTTTAAATGATGAAATTGTATTTTAAACTAAGGATTTGTCTAAGGAGTAATTACAGAATAATTACCTTTTTAAATGAGGTTTTTATATTATATTAAATATATTATGTTTTTACATTATAAATCAATCAGTTACAATTATATTGTCCTATATTTTAATATGCAATTATAATTATAATAATTGTATATTTAAATATAAACATATTTATAAACATGTAGAAGAAAATTACTGTAGATGTAGATGCTGTCCATAGAGTGTTGCTTGTATTTGTATACATAAAAGAAATAGACGATGGATGATATATCAATCTAAAAAAGCCTGAGTGATGACTGTTTTTAACCAAAATAAATTACAACCCAGCAGATGGACAATTTCTGCTCCATTATCTAAAGATGTGTGTTAAGCAGGCAGAGTAGATTATAGCTTAAGGGGGCTTCTTTATACAGTCTTCCTGTCCATCCCAATGTTCAATTACTATGCACTCACTGGGCTAAGAGACGTCACGCCACCCTCTCATTACAGCAGTCTCACACAGCCACACAAGCATTCACACACTGCATCCACATACACATGCTCTATACAATCTATTGATTGATTTGTAATAAGAGGAGGAGAACCAGACAGAATAAATGAATACCTGATGGTCACATCCGCCTCCAACCCGCTAACATTCCTCTGCAGAGCTCTGTTGAACGATAGGAGAGTGTTCTCTGGAGCCAGCTTAACAAGAGCGGAAAAAACAATGTATATTTAGTATATTTTATATAATTACATAAAGTATAATACAAACTAACATTTATGTATAAATATTCATTTATTTGATTTATAGGTGTTTAACTGGACTCTATCTTCAAGCATGATGTACGCCAAAAAACAACAACAACATGGAATCGGAAAAGTTAAATTCCTGAAATGATTAAGTGAAAATGATACAGAGAATAACATTGCATATCTGAAGCTGAGAATGGAAAGATCTTTGTTAAACCAAAGTGTGAGACTCCTCTCACCCTGCTCTTCAGATATAAATCAATAACTCATCTCATGAAGGTTCACGGAGTGCTTGAGGGCAAGACACATGCACAATCTACAGCTCCTCTGTGGTTCATGCTCATGCAAAGGCATGCAAGCAGCAGCTTGAGATCATCTGCACACTTCCGTTCTAGATGTACTAGTACATGTGACATCAATGCAAAATGAAGGACGCCTCGTTTGAAGCACAAGAGAATGAGGAGAGGAATATATTGGGATCAGTATACATGTGTCTTTGGAGAGCACTTCTGGTTATGACTCGCATTTTTTAATCCTGGCTTTTAAAGCCATGATGGTTGATACTACACCAATGCCTGCAGTGTTGTAAAGGCTGTTTTCAATCCAAGTTTGGCTGTTTACAGCTGTAGCTAGGAGTGGCAGAGGACAATTACGGTAAATTCTTCCAAAAAATTGTGCACTAATAGGCTACCTCAAATGTTACATAACACTACTGCTATAGCAAGCCACCCATATGAACGATGATTTTATTGTTCAATATCTTTCTCAATTATCTTCTTTAGCCCTATTTAGAGGAGGACCAGCTTTTCCCAGAGCAAATTAGGCAAATTTGTTTCACATGTGATTTAATACAGACTAAATGAGTAATTTAAGTAATAAGTAATTACATACATTATATATAATATACACACACACACACCATATTACATATTAGTTTTATTTAGATAGATTATGTGTATGTAGATAGAAAGATTTAGACTACAACTGTACAAAAACATTTGCTATTTTTTTTCTGTGTTGCTATAAAAAAAATAAATAACATGCACACGTTAAAAGTGTATTTGCCATTTCAGAGCACAATACACCAATGATACACACGGGTCTACTGAAAACCCTTCATAACCACCAAACCTTGAACAACGCCTACACAGAGATTCTCCGCGGCTCTTTCCTGAGTTATATTTAGCTATGGACAAGCCAGGGAAAGAAATATGAGAAAGATAAATGGAGGGAGAGAAAGATTGTGAGGGATGGAAAGACAGAGGAAAGATATGGGCACAGAGAGAAGAAGGACCAAACTGCCTCCAGCAATCCTTGATATAGCCTGAACTTAATGTAGCATCTAGGGAAGACAGGAAGTGCACAGCACAATGTTAACAACTTAGCATCTCACCATTGGAGCTCCTTGATGACCGATGATGGCGGGTGCTGCTTTGAGACTCCCACGCTCCATAATACAGGGTGAGGTGATCGATAGGGGAATGAAGTAAAGTGTGAGGAGAACACTCAGGTAGATGAGCAGAACCATCACCTGAAACCCTAGAGAACCAACAACTTAGTTATCTAAAGTTACAACTCGGGCACAGCTTCCAAAAACAGCCTTTTTAAAGCATAAACCAAAAATGGCTATAAAACAGCTTTTTTAATCAGTTTTAATGGGTATCACGTGTTATGTCATCTTTGTTGCAAAAGCTAAGTGCTTATAAAAAATGTTGCTCGGCCATGACAGTAGCTGACCTGAAAAAGAAAACTAAGCATAGAAGTGTAAGCTTAAGTGTTCAATAACGTCCCTTGCAGCAATGCTGAAAATATTATTTCTTGGTTTGCATTCTGACACATTTCTGAGCACATGATATATGGAATTGAGTTTGCACAGTTATTTTAGTTCACATGGCTTGCATAAAGTATGTTTCAGAGGAGAGATAAGTTCTCTAAATGTTAAGAGGAATTTAGAGGTTGCAAAGTGAAATTTTGTGAATTATTAACACACTAACATTCAAATGTTTGGGGGCTGTTATTACATAATACGTTTTATATAGCAAAGATGCATTAAAATGATCAAAAGTGACAGTAAAGACTTATTTTTTAAATATTTCAATTTCAAGTAATTGTTCTTTGAAACTTTCTATCATCCTTTTTAATAAGAAATTAGTATTGCGCACACGATTAGTTATATTAGAGTGATTTCGGAAGGATTGTGCGACACTGCTAAACAGCTGCTAAAAATGTTACTTTGTCGTCACAAATAAATTTGAACCGAAAACTGTACTTTTACATTTACATGAAAATATTTCAATAATATAACTATACACACACTAATATACACTATTTATATATTTCACTGTATATATTTATCCAAAAATGCAATCTAAATCTCATCAACTCCGAAAATCTGAAGGTAGTTTATGCTCAGCGTATTTCCCTGAAGAATGGAAGAGAAAGTCTTCTGATTAACTTAATAAGATGATCCAGTAAAATCTGTGCTTAGTTGAATCAGATGAGCTTGGGTAAACTGAAATGAGGAATCAATAGCAGTATATTCATTTTCCCTCTAATGCTGTAACATGAAGCACCAGCACATTGAACTAGCGGAGATAGCAATGCGTCTCTGTGTGACGACAGGAATGTAATCAGGAAAAAGGATTTTCTTTAATAATTAACATCTAGTTAATAATAATGCCTAACTGAGAGGCTGATCTTTAAGCGAGGAGGTGGATTCTTCTTATGGTTTTCTCTGCTCGTGCCATCTGTCCAGCCACCAGCCAGGCCAAAGCGGTAACAGCAGCTAAAGCCCCGATGTGCAGGAAAGGACCAGTAGCCTGAAGAAAACAGAGAATAAGAGAAACACCTAAGACAACAGAGAAACCTCAGAGTCCGTAGAAAAAGATCACTTCATAAATAATGACCTCACACACAAAAGAGACACTTACAGCCTTATGGGTATACCTTAAAAAGCACTATTTAAAAGTTTGGAGTAAGATTTGTTAATGTTTTTGAAAAGTCTTTGCTCACCAAGGTTTGCATTTATTTGCTCAGAAATACAGAATAAATGGTAATATTCTGATATATTATTACAAGTTAAAAATAACTGTTTCTATTGTACCATTTTGTAAAATATAATTTATTCATTTGAAGGCAAAGATGAATATTCAGCTTTTGAGCTTAAATATTCTCGTGGAAAATGTAATACT